>NW_007578364.1:295333-368062 GCF_000690725.1 Stegastes partitus
CAAAGTAATAACCATTAAAACTTAACAAGTAAACAACACACTGCCTGATTTGAACAGCAGCCTGTGCATCACTGTGGACACTTATTGTGTTTGCTGCTGCTACCATAAGCATTGAAGTAATTATATCTTAGTGTATTTAAATTGAAGCTTTGAATGGAGAAAAATCCAAATCAGCCTTTTAAAGATCAGAACAAATCTAAACATCTACATGAAGCCGTTTTACCTCTCTTCATGGGTGTGTCAGTGACAGTTCTGGAGGTGTCTCTGGTTTGTTCTGCATCAATTAGAGCTGTAGAGTCAAATAATAAGTCAGATGTTATATAATACAGGAAACAAAAAGAAGATATTTTAAGTCACAGCTAGATTTCCTACCTGGTATTAATTTTTCTGATCCTCCTGTAGCATTTTTAGTGACTGTATCTTTCAAGTTGTCTTGGCTGCCATCTTTATGAAATGTCACTGAAAAGAAGAAAGTGTTAGATTTTTTTTTTCTTTCACACAGTTAAAGTTTGGTTTGTCTCTACAGTATTGCTGGTTTACCAGGTTCCATGTTTATGTCCAGATGTTCCTCAGAGTCACTGTGAGCATCTCTGGTGTTTTCAGCTGGATGCGATGTTGGTGAAGAGAAAGCTGGAACACACATTAAACATTATTAAGACAAAAGAAAACATGAAGGCATAACTCACAGACAGCATAGAAAGATTCTAAATCATCTTTATCTTACATCAGTCATCATTGTGTACAAGTGTCATTTGAATTTGATTTCAATTCACAAGTATTTGCACACTTCTCTCTGGTAGTTCAGTAGAGTTGTTTTACTGGAGTAAATGTGAAGAGTCACATTGTCTTGTTCATAAAAATGTTTATTTTTAAGACATACAGAACAAGTAGTCTACATATATTTTATCACATTTGTTATTCTGTAACTGTAACGGTGCTGCTTACCGGATTCGAAATATGAGAATATAAGTTTCCTAAAGCCAGAAATGTCTAGAACATGTCTGACATCATGAGCTGGATCTGGTGTTTGTAAAACTGTGGGATGAAAAGTGAAAATCAGTAAGAGGAGCAAATTATGAAGTTAAAATCAAATCAAATGTTTTCCAGTATTAACCTGTTAATATCTGAACTGGTGTCTCTGTGATATTTCCGGCACTGGTTTCAACAGAAGAGCTGCGTCTGTGGTCTGGATGAGGTGAAAGCAACTCTGTGGAAAATAAAACGCAGTAACCGTGAATGTTGTGCATCCAACCAGGCAGCGTATGTTCATACAGGACATAGTCACAGCTAATAAGACATACTGTATGAAGGTTTCATATTTAAGAATATATTAAAATTAACATTCACAATGCTTCTACAGCAGCTGTCTAGATCGTGTCCAGAAGCTGAACATACAGGACACATTGTTTCTTACCCTTTTTCACAGCACTGACATTTCCACCGTCACTGAAGGCATCACTGTTGCTGCTAAAGTCTGCAGTAACTAAGATTGTAGAATAAAATATCACAAACGTTAACACTGTTATTGTGCAGTCCTTTTAGTTATCATACAAGATACATGTGTGTCATAGGGTGACTTTGATCACATTTACTTAAAGTTAGAGTTTTCCTCACCTGATGATAGTTTAAATGGGGCCTCTGTGACATTTGTCCTGTTGGTATCCTTCAGGGAGTCGTGGCTGCGGTTTGGATGAGCAGATTCTGACCCTTGAAAATAAAAAGTTTGGTATGATTTTTTAAATATAAAATGTCTAACAAGTGTTTCTGTCACTCACAGCGGTTACTAACCAGATCCCAGGTTTGTGTCCACAAGTTTCTCAGAATCAGTCACATTAAAAACACCTCTGGCACCATCAGTTGGACGTGGAGCTGAGGATTCTGTTAGAGGAAAAACATGCATGTGCAGACTTAAATTACCATTTCAACAGCAATTAAAAGGAGCAAAACTGCAAGTCACAAACACAAAATCATCATAACCATCTGCTATGTTGATTGTAGTTGGTTACTTGGCAAACTGCTGATGTTTTGTGTGTTGATTTCAGTGAAGGAAATTGAGAAAGAAGAGAAATGGAAGGGACAGTTCTGGTATTTCTTTGTAAGACTTTAGCTACAGATCCTAACAGTAAGAGATGTCGACATGCATAGGAAATATAACAGGTCTGAAAATAATGATCAGCTACAAAATGAAAACAGCCTAAACATCATTCTGAAAGACTGTTGCCTCTATAGACTTTAGCAGCACTTTAGGGTTTTCTTCTACATGAAGCACAGCATATGTGATCAGCTACTGGGGTCATGCCTTCAGTATTTTTGGGGGGGATTTTTTCCCAGGCAGAGTTACCCTGCTGTTCTCAATATTTTAAAATCTGTCTTTTTGGGCTAATGAATAAAGGATTCATGTTTTCCTTAACAGAATTTTAATCCCGGCAATGTGGAGACAATGTGAGTGAATTTAATTTAACAAACAGAATGTAAACAAATCCAGATAATTAAACTGTTTAAATAAAAACCAGAATAAAAATCATTAGACTCCATTAATGTTGCCTAGTCATTTTTTTCAGGGGGAGCATGACTAAAGACCTTGGTATTTTTTAAAATCCTGACTATTACATTAGTTGTGAAGGATTCTCATAGTAACAAAGTGAATCCAGACGAAGGTGGAAACAATATCCTGCAGTTCCCCATATTCTGGTGAAACAAGTAAGCAGAGCAAGTTGCAATATTGACCATAAGGACAGACGGTGTCAAGTCAAGTCGCCACTATTTATACAGCTCAGTTAAAACAACAGCTGTTGAGCCAAATGGCTTTCCTACAGAGAATAAGATTTGCTGCTTTACTTTACAATTTGCAGTTTAAATATTTAGTTATGACCCCAAATTATTCTTTATGATGTAAATTTAAGACCTTACAATAGTATGCTAAAAGCTACACAATAAACGACATGAATACAAAGTGACGACAGCTGCTATTCTACACACAGGATAAAGCTTTTCAACTCTTTTTTTAAAGCCATCAACACATTATTAAGATGTCAGAAGATCACTTAATAGATTTTTATTTTACAATGTGGTGTCACTTCTCCAACTGTTTGCTGTAGCAACGTTCCTACCCATCAACTTGTTTTGACGAGTGCGTTCTCGGTTGTTCTTGTTTCTCCCTTCATTGGAATTACAGGCGGGACAGGGTGGACCAGGAGGACCTTCAAACATACAGATAAATAGAAATCAGACACGTAAAACCGACCTAATGCACAGGACTGACACAGGGTCTTTACAATGACAACAAAAGAAGAACAGGGACGTCCCAATGTGAGCTACTCTCTAGATTCTTGGTATTATATGAAGGAATGAAACTTTAAATGTTCACTGTTTTTCTTATTTAAATACAGTGAAAGCTTCAGCAGTAAACAAATTAATGAATGTCCCAAAAATAACAGTCTTTGTTTTCATTCTTGGCTCCTCATTAGCAGTGGGACTGAACAAAACAAGCAGAAAATTTATGAGCAGTTCTTGTTTTGAGCTGGAGGATGCCTCATTGTACACCGACAGGTTATCATTAGTTCAAAACACCAAAACAAAAAAGGGGAAGCAACGAAACCACGGTGAATAATGGGGATGGTAATTGCAGGACTCTGAACCTGTAAAAACAAGATCAAACGTGAAAAACTATTCTCTGAAATGCAAAACGAAACTCATGTGAGACCAGTTTCTGCAATGACTCAGTTAATGAGTTAAAGACAAATGCTTTGTACACAAAGCGGTTTCCTGGTTCCAAACAACTGAAAATAGCGTGTAATCCAGGTGGATCAGTGCAGCAAACATTTATACCACATAACGGTAAACAGCTATAGAAAAAGTCTCCTGCAGACAGTGAGTGGGATGCTCATGTTATGCAACCATGGCTGAACAATGGAGGACTGTTTGAAACATGGGAGCGACTTCTGTTCCTGCCTTTATGTGTCGGTTCTGGTTCACTCCTCTGCACAGGGCAACTCTACGAGGATGGGTCACTAGATCAGTGAGCCATTAGAGATCTCTCACCTCTTCTTCCTCGTTTCCCCTCTGGCCCCGGTGCGCCCTTTGGTCCCGGTGAACCAGGTCTACCAGGCAAACCTGATGCACAAAATCACTCAGTTATGTAGTAAAAGAATAACTTTAAGTAACTGATGCAGCAACTGAAATGGTAGTTTATTACCTTGGGGTCCAGGTGGGCCTGGAAAAATACAACAAATGGTGTTTTAAACAAACTGCATACAGGTGTAGCACCACAAAAAAAAACTACAGAGCTGGTAGTAGAGAATATTTATGACATGCACCTGTTAAACAAACCCCTTTGGAGCTGTTACACAGATCTGTGAAGGTTTTGACCTGAAATAAAAAGAAAAACAGAAAGACAAAGGAAAGTCAGCACAAGTGCAAGTAATACGAACATTGGCAAACTTAAGAAAGCTGTCTTGAACAACTCAGAGGAAGCTGTCTAAAGTTACACACTCATTTTGAAACTGTCCCATTTTGACAGCTGTAGCAGAGTTTGCTCTCACTATCAGGAGAGAAGATTACATTCATTTCAGTTTGGTTCCTTTATTTGTGCTGAACCAGACAAGTCAAATTGTCGGTGAGTCGATTGACAGCTGTCTTTGCAAGCAAAATTCTCTTGTTCCAGCTTCTTAAATGTGTGTGTGTGCTGGTTTTCTCAGTCCTTTAAGACAGTAATTTCACTAACTTCAGGTTTGATTGGAGAAAACATGTCATTTGAACACATCGCTTTCTTCTCTGTAAACTTGCTTTGGGCATTTTCTCACTGTTTTCTGCTATTCCATAAATTAAATACTTAATCAGCCGCCATAAACTGAAGATAATGAAGATAAGTTACAGCCCCTACTCCCCCTTGAACAGTAGCAACCTCTGAAGAAGTGCCAGTTCCTAGAAGATGTGAGCACAGTGGAGGGAGGAGCAGGCAACAGTCACACTCGGCTGCTTCCAAGTATTTATCCAGGAAACGCTCGAAAACAGACTGGTCTTAATCGCTGCAACAGACTCTTGCATTCTTTGCATTACATGTGATGTGTTTGTCATCCCATAAGGGAGACGAGAGGAAATGTTTCTATTCAAGATGACAGCCAAACTGCTAATGCCTCCCCTGTTGTCTCACACAATATAGAAACAGCCATCAGAGATCCCTAAATCTGTTTTCACACTCTACAGCACACAATGAATGACATGCAGGAGTCACAATCTGACAAATTCAAGCACTTTGGTGTCTTACAGGTACCATGGAGTACGTCATAAGCATCAGCATGTCCTTCTGCTCTTGGCTTTGTGTTGGGTCTTCCTCCTGGTTCCTTCTGATGCGGTGCAGCTTCTTCAGCTCTCCGGCCTCTGCGAGGTCGGGCGGCAGGATTCCCGCCTGCAGCCTGCAGCTCTGTGACAGCTCCTGCATCTGGGACTCTAACCTGGCCAGCTCCTCTGCCAGCTCTCTCTGCCGAAGCAGCAGGAACACCAAACCTGCAGAGCTCAGGAGCAGCAGCAGCACACACATCCCCACCAGCAGCACTTTCCACACGGGAAAAACTCCACTCCTCTCTTTCATGATCGTGACTTGCTCTCTTGGTCCTCCTCTGCAAAGTGATCTGGGGATCTGAAATTCACAAGCTCATACAGCACATATCTGAACACCTGCCAACAGATGAGACGTCAGAGGGTGGCCGCGCTCGAGCTGCCGGAGAGGAATAAACATGTCAAAATCCGTCTGTAACTACAGGGGGAACCACATGATGCATTGCGCAACTGGCATCTGCGAAACAGTTAAAATCTGTGGTCTTGATTTAGAAGCAGCTAATGGACATATTTCCAGAATGACATATCCTGCAGACAGTGTAGTGCTTCTCATCATTCTGGGGCTTTTCCTCTCAATATTATCACCAGCCCTTCCTACTCAAGATTACATGGAAGTGGAATAAATAAGTCGTGAACAAGGGAAACATTGTCTGAAACCACAAAAGAGCTTTCAGAGAGCTTTCGGTAAATGGATGTGAGTGTGTGGATGGACATGTGTGGGTGTCAAAATATCCTTTTTTTTAAAAAATAAAACTGGTTTTCATGTTTATCTCAGTATGCAATTTCAAAGAGAGAATCAGTGTTTCATCACTGTTCTAAACTTGTATTAACGTTTAAGCAACAAAAAGTCCTCAACACTTCAGTTTAGTTACTTTTACAAAGAGAAAAGGGCGTTTCTTCAACCAATTTGGGATTCAAGCCTCTGAATGTGAAGCCAGTATCTTTATCCACAGCATACCAGCTATTCACAGGTAGTGAGCTTGAAGGAAAGCTCATTATAAGCACATGATCTCTGCATGAACTGTGTTTTACTTGTAAGTTTGCATGTATGATTTCTTACACTGCAGCAATACACACTGTCTTTCACATAAACAACATTTCTAAATAAACTTTAAACAACGTTTTTTTTTCATTACCTTGCATCCCTTTTTAAACTGCTGAGTAAGTCCCTGCCGTCTTTGACATGGGTCAGTCTGACCCAGCTAATTAATTTCCCCTTGAAAAGCCTCCTCGGTTGATGAATTGGGCAGTGGGGTTTCTTTCTGTGCAACAAAGCTAAACGTGAAGTAAGCTGGTCTAAAAAACCACACACACAAAAAAAGCTAGTGCAGCCAATAAGAGGCTTGCGGTTTTTGCATTTTTATGAATAATATTAAAAAATAAAACGTTTTTGTTCTGCTTGAAGCTGTTTTGTGGTTCAGATGTGCACCATTGTCTGGCCTGTTCGCTGCTTTTGCCATGTAATGGTACTTGTAACCCCAAAGTGGCAGCGTTCCTAAGCAACCAGCAAAGTGAAGGCTCAACCAAGGATTTATAAACACTTGATTCACAGTGATTTATTTTGGTGGAAGAATGTTGATCACCTTTAAAACCAGCAGAGGAAGTGCTGCGTCTCTTCAAACTGCACTCTAACGTGTCAGGAGAGGATAAGAGACGTAAGTAGCCATATTTCATCTTTTTTATTTTCAACCAAAGAAATAAAAATCAGTCAAGAACTTACTTTAAAAAAAATGCTGAAACATTTTATTAAAATAATTTTGACATTATACTCAGTTTAAAAACTGGGATATGTAGACATTTGGATGTTTTAGGACACTGTGCTTGGTGTCACATTAAGGAATAAGGAAATTTAATTATCATCCTAACTTTGTGTCCATTTGCACATTTCTATTTGGACCATTTCTGTTTTGAATGTTTATTCAAAATCATATCACATGTTGAAATGTCTTTATTTTTAGTTTTTAATCATTATTATGCACAAGTTTTCTTCAAGTATATTGGAATTAGGTGGTTCTAAACTTAAAGCAAAGTGCACTACTTTCAACTGTATCGTGATAATTACTGCTATCATTTTTAGTAAATGACCTTCAGACAATCAGTCAAGTGATTTGTGTTTTCTGATTTTGGAACCATCGATTTCCTTCTAATCCAAAAATGTTCTAAAGTTACACAATGGTATAAAAAAAATAAAATAAAATAGGAGATGCCTCCTTATGCAAACCACTGTAATAACTGTAATAACTGGCTCAATGCATGGAAAAAAAAGCTATAAATAATACTTATAAAATGCAAGAACTAAAAAGGTCAGCTCTTAGGAACTGCTGCCACAATAAAATCAGATCAGAATGATGTCTGATGCACATAAACTCTAGTGCACCTTTATCACAGTCACCTCAGTAAATCAGGTAGATCAACTTAAAGCCTAACGTGGGTGTGTTTTGGTTCTACTGTGCCTCTGTAGTACATTACATCCCAGCACTGAAGGACAGAAGGATTACAGGGGTGGAAAAGGAAGGTCTGCGCACGGCGTGAGAGGTCACCGTTTTGTTTTAACAAAAAGATGAGCTTGTGTTTTTTCCTGGCTACATGACACAGAACTTGGGTAACTAAACCCTCTCAGCAGACACAGGGAGCCCTCTCAGCTGTGTTTACCTGCCGGACACATGAAGGGGATGCTGCCGCTGGAGACGCTCACCGCGGTGGTCGATGCCCCGTCTGAGGTCACCACTTATCTGCTTCTTCTGCTGCTGTCTTTGCTGCTCTTCACCACCTGGAGACAAAAACATCACTCGCACATACCAGGTGAGAGACTTCAGCTTCTGTTGCTTCACATCGTTTTTAGAAATTGAGCCCCAAATGCAAAAATGAGGAGTAAGCAAAACAGTTTCCTTCTTTCTTAACATCATGTAAAAAATGCTTTATCATCCTCATGGGATACAGATTTTATAACACCTACATCATTATGATACTTCAGTTTTATTTCCCTGAATACATTCACTATAATTGTTTTTTTATGACTGTAAATATTGTAATGATAAAATCTTTAACACTCCTAATGGGGATATTAGAGATTTTATAAAAGGCAGGAGAAAAATAAGCATCTGCATCATAATAATAATAAAACTGATTCATTTACAAGAGGTCCTTCTTCCCTCCACATCACATGGACGTCAGAGTTTGACCTGCAAGACGCTCCAGCAAACTGAGGACAGGAAACTGAACTGAAAATGATTCAATCTTAAATGATGTCTTCTGTTCTCGATCAGGTCCTTCCTTCATGGCAGGACTTGGCCCGATTCTCTCCTACACGAGATTCATCTGGACTGGGATTGGCACAGCAAGCAACTACTACAACAACAGATATGGCAGCATTGTCCGGGTTTGGATTAACGGAGAGGAGACCATCATTCTGAGCAGGCGAGTCTTTTTTGGGGGGATAAAACTCAGTTTGTAGTAAATCTGTGACAAGATCAAGTCACAGCCCGTCTTTCTCCTGCAGGTCCTCAGCAGTCTACCATGTTTTGAAGAGCGCCCACTACACGTCCAGATTCGGGAGCAAAAAAGGGCTCGAGTGTATCGGCATGCAGGGGAGGGGCATCATTTTTAACAGTGATGTTCCTCTGTGGAGAAAAGTGAGGACATATTTTTCTAAAGGTGAGATGATCACAGAGTGTTGTGGTGTATTATTTCACGACTGAAACGCTGCATCATTAAACTACTGCACTGCTTAACACTGGTTTACAGCTCTGACGGGCCCCGGCCTCCAGAGGACTGTGGGAATCTGTGTGAGCTCCACAGCCAAACACCTGGACAGCCTGCAGGACATGACCGACCCCTCTGGACATGTGGACGCCCTCGGTCTCCTGAGAGTCATTGTGGTGGACATCTCCAACAGGCTGTTCCTCAGGGTGCCATTAAACGGTCAGCTGCATGCTTACTGTACTCACTCACACTGTAGTTTCTCACCAGTTCCTGCACTGAAGTTTTCAGCTTCTGACTGTTTTTTTTTTGTCCGTAATAACTCAAGAGAAAGACCTGCTGATGAAAATCCACAGCTACTTCGAGACCTGGCAAGCAGTTCTCATAAAGCCTGATATTTTCTTCAAGATGGGATGGCTGTACAACAAGCATAAGATGGCAGCGTAAGGCCTTCAACACATCACAGCGATTTAATGTTTGGTTTGCCAATTTTTCAGTCAAACATTTATGATTTCTTTCATGCCAACAGTCAAGAGCTGCAAGATGTGATGGAGAGTCTGCTTGAAATTAAAAGAAAGACCATTAATGAAACTGAGAAGCTGGATGATGATCTAGACTTTGCGACAGAGCTCATCTTTGCCCAAGTCAGTCTCACTGCAGAGTCACTGTCCTTATAAAACTGCATGTTTCCTGCACTCAGATGACCTTCTGTTGTGCTTCACAGAACCACGGAGAGCTTTCAGCAGATAACGTCCGGCAGTGCGTGTTGGAGATGGTGATCGCAGCCCCTGACACACTCTCCATCAGCCTCTTCTTCATGCTGATGCTGCTGAAACAGAACCCGGACGTGGAGCTGCAGATAGTGGAGGAGATGAACACTGTCCTGAGTTAGTGCAGATTCACCATGTTGTAATAATGGCCGTTTCACTCTGGCAGGCATTCTAACAAATGATTCATTTCCAGGTGAAAAAGCTGTAGAAAAGATTGATTATCAACGTCTGATAGTGCTGGAGAGCTTCATCAACGAGTCTATGAGGTTCCATCCTGTGGTTGATTTCACCATGAGGAAAGCTCTGGAAGACGACAACATCGAAGGCACCAAAATCAGGAAAGGAACCAACATCATTCTCAACATCGGTCTCATGCATAAAACTGAATTCTTCCCAAAACCCACAGAGTTCAGCCTGATGAACTTTGAAAAAACAGTGAGTCACTTGAATGCTGTTCAACGATATGTGACTCTGGAGAAAAAAAAAAAAAAACAACAACCACAACACCTCAGTTTTCTTTCTGTCTGGCAGGTGCCCAGTCGTTTCTTCCAGCCCTTCGGCTGCGGGCCTCGCTCCTGCGTGGGCAAACACATCGCCATGGTGATGATGAAGGCCATCTTGGTCACCCTGTTGTCTCGTTACACCGTGTGTCCTCGCCAAGGCTGCACCCTTGACAGCATCAGGCAGACCAACAACCTGTCCCAGCACCCTGTGGAGGACGAGCACAGCCTGGCCATGCGCTTCATCCCTCGATCAACACAACCTCAGTGCAGTCAGCTCTGAAACATGAGGGGGCTTTTTTTTACATTTTGGCTGAAAATATTTTAGTATTGCATATGTTGAAGTGAGCAACTGCTAAAATGAAGGTGTCAGACATGCTTGACTGCAGATATTCCCCAGTCAAGAAAAAAATCCTCTTGTATTATGGACTAACATAAATAGGAAATTTGTAATAACACGACATGTTTTGCTGACTTTGACACGACTAACTTTAAACAAATACGGTTGAAGGTTCAAGCTGATAGAGAGCAGAGCAAGTGCAGTTCTCTGATCTATTTCATACGATGTAGGAGCCCAAGAAGGACATTCTGCTTTGTTGTGTCTACATCAAAAAATAATAATCATGACCACAGGAATCGTAATAGAGTCATGACGTCCCTCCCCATTTGGTTTCTTCAGCATTCACATCTCGAGTCAAGTGAGTCTCGAGTTGATAAGTTATATGAGTTGGGAGGAATAAATACCTGGGACTCCCCACCTGTCAGTCAGAACTGAAGAAGCCTCTTGGATGAGAGATAAAACGTCTTCGTAAAACAAACAAAAAAAGTCCAGTTGCTTCCTGTTGAAGCTACAATGACCTGGATGACTTTGAATCTACACAGATAACAGACATGATGAAAACAGCAGACACACGCATGTCTTACGGTAGTGCCTTAGAGTAACAACAAAGCAGTTAAAAATACAATAAAATATTAGAGAAGACATTATAAAATATTGTACAATTCCCTGAATGTGCAGATAAATCAGTTAAATCATTGTTTTAAGCCTGGACCATAGATTTATTAATGGATCCTCTGATCTGAAGAGGTTCAGAAGAGCAACAGTTCTGAGATGTCGAGTGAAGACAGACCATGCAGAGATTTAAAGGCAATCAACACAATCTTGAATTGAATTTGATAACAAATAGCGAGGCAGAGTAATTCAGTGTGGACCGGAATACTGTGTTCCCTGCATCTAGTCATTCTGAAAATCTTGCTGTGGCATTTTGAACCGACTGGAAAATGTTGCATTGTTTAGGAAAGTGAGAAAGAGAGAAAACAAGAGTGTGAGTGAGTTTTTTCATTAAATTTTGAGGAGCATTGGTCTGACTTTGGAAATATTTACAATTTACAAAAAGCAGGTTTATACAAGAGTCCTAAAGTGCTGATGCATTGATCAAAATCAGCTTCAAGTTCGCAGCTGATGTGGAACGAGAACAACAGCTACAGGACATGATGGTCTCTGCCAGTAAAGACACCGTTAAAGCATTATGTACTACAGAATGTGCCGGCTCAGTGAGACGACTGTTACGGCAGCAGAAATGACTCATAACAGCACAATAATAATGTGTCACATGAATCATTTGCTGTGTGTACAGTCTGTTTGTGCTGTACCTTGGTAGTTATTATATATTTTTTATTAAATTAGCAGTTTGGTACAGTGAGCAGAGCTAGCAAATAATTTCAGCAAACAGTGGAATGTAATAAATTAATGTGATACCTGCTGAAAAGGTTTGTGTTAAGGATGATGAGAATGTTCATTAGAGAAGGTGATAATTTCTTTATAGGCTCTAAGAAATGTGTGCTTGAAGTAAATAAAGCTCATTCAATAAGTACTCTGGAAACAATTATGTAGAATAATGTAAGAGGAAAGAACACCAGGAGCTGTTTTATAAGTTCTATTGTCATATTATTGCTCCTTGTTTCACATTTACCACATGTGGTTATTAGTATTTAAAGACCTATATAATGGCCTCTGCTGAATGAATAATTAGTGAGTCAGAAGGAGGCTAATTTACATGGGTTGAATTTATTCATAATTTAGCAGAATGTAGTGACAGGCACTCAAAGAAACAAAGACTTTTTTCTGTACCACAGGCACAAATCAAACACGCCATCTTGGCATTAGAACATAAGGCGTCGGGTTAAGGTTGAGTTTTTGAGACATTACGCTGTGCTTCAAATCAGGAGACAGCCAGCGAGCTTTCCCTTCAAGCTGAATTTAAAGAAAATAAAAAAGAAAGAAACAGGCTGAAACATGTCACACACACACTGAAAATCAATCTGGCACAGAGCAATCAAACAGCACATGAACCACGATGATTCTTTTTTTTTCTTCCAGTGAAATGAATATAAAACGTTTTCTGTAAGAATATAAACTCAATAAATATGATTTTAATACTGCATCGATATAAAAATATAATAGTCAAAGACCACTAAAATCCACCTCCGACCAAACTGACTAACCAGAGACATAAGTGCATAGAATAATCCCACCATCCAGAAGGCAACATCTGCTAAACATCATCATACTGATACATGAACAATACAGAGTGAGATCATCACTGCTATATTTAAGACAAAATACTCACATTATAGATGTAAGAAATAAACAAGGGGGGCGTTAATGTCAGCATAATGCAAGCTTTTAGACACAGTAGAATGTAAACCTCTCTTTGCTGTGATGACTAACAGGTCGCTCTTGGAAAGCAGCCTTCTGTAAATATTAACTGACTTTGAAGACTGTATTTACTTTGAGCATTTTATCCCTAAGACAACCAAGTAAATACCAGAAGTAATTAACATCATTTAGTTTCCCCGTCATTAACTTCCACCTTGAGCTGCTGCCAATATATTCCTGTGTTTTTCTCCCAAAGAGCAAAACATCAAAGAAATACAATCAGTCAGTGTAAGAATGTGTGATTTCATTGACTCAAGCAGCTAAATCTATGTTGTAATGTTTTAGTCTGACGCAGGGCTGAGCAATTTTGATCAAACTTATTTGAAAAACATTAACAAGAATATTTTCTACCACACCTTATAATACGGAAAATGTATGTTTAAAAAAAAATCATCAAGTCAGTGTCATTGTTATGCATCAGATGCAGTCAGTCGCCTCAAAGGTTTCTAAACAAAAAAAAACTGTTTCTTCAGTGTTGCTTGTACATCATCACGATTCTGCTGAAAGTTAAAAAAGAATAATATTGATTTACTGTTCAGCCCTTGTCCCAGCATTGAAATCCAAATGAGCTTCGCTGTCATGATTGTTCTAGTCAAGAAAAAATGTAGCTGATTATAAATTACAAATTAAAAGCAGAACATTTTATAATTTCTTAGTTTGCAGATCTGGACCACAGGATGAAGAAACTGTTGAAATGTATTATTTCACCCTCTGAGATTACTTTAAAGGGAACTTACTATGCTCTTCCTTATTTTCAGTCATATATTCAATATTATAGTGTTGGATGCTGACATTAAAGGTTTGAAATAATGAGGTAAAACAGATGTAATCTCTATGAACCAAAAACTCTGCTTTATAACTGCTCTGAACACCAGGTTCCCAACAGATTTTTCTTGTTATGAGCTGACCTCGTCTTGGATATTTTTTAACACCCTCATCTGCTACATGCCCACAAAGGTAGGCTTCTGGAAGTTGGCCAATCAGAAGAAAGCAGGCGTTAAAAGAGCTCGGCCTCAAGGGTGAACTGACAAGTTGCATCAAGGGGCAGTATAAGATAAATATGGATTTTTTTAAAACTATGGATTATGCAAAACTACTCTAGCAGAGTCCCAGAATAACAATATAGAGCTGGAATATAGAGCATAGCAGGTCATCTTTAAAGGGGAATCAAACAAAGTGTACCACAATCATTTAACCCAGAAACAATGCTTCAGCCATTCAGTCACTATGGAGACCTGTCATCACTTTAAGACAATAGTGTTATTCTGGATCACCCACAGAAGGTCAACCACGCTGTCTTTTGGCCCTGAGCTTATTACTTGCCAGTACTTTCGATGACTTTCAATAAAACTGTTCTACCGATTTGACTTTTAAACAACAACAGAACTCATACATGTAAAACCTACAAAATAACTTATAGTGGAAGAGACAACGAAATATCAAACACTGTAAAGTGGAGACATGAGTTCACGACATCAGTTGTCTCCTGTTCCGTCCTGCACTACAGCTCTGTGTACCTTCCTCCTCGGCAGTCGAGGGTTCGGTGGTTTAGTTGCTCAGTGTTGCAGCTGGGGCTCAGTGTCCCTGTAAAGCTCTCTGACAGTGGTAGATCAGGCAGTCGGGCAGGTCGGGGATCGGAGAGCGCAGCCACACCGCCAGCGTGCCGGCATGGACGCGACAGTGCATCAGACATGGCTGATCCTGGAGGACGCGGCAAGCTACAATACCTTCCATACCTGAGGGACAAAAGATGAAGGTGACTCACTGTATGCGAGAAAAACATGGGAAGGGCAGAGGTGGCATTTAACAAATATTGATCGTACAGTGGAACATGGCACCTTCCTCTGAATTTTAAAATCTACAGATCTGTTGCATTACCTCTGACAATGTTTGTTAGTGCTGCTCCTTTAAAATATACAAATTATTGTTAATAAAACTCCTTTATAGGGCGTTTAAAGAACAAGAACACATCTCGGTGACTCCTAACGCCATTATTTAGTAAAGTCTTAATACTTTTTGTATCTTTTAAGGTACTGCTTATATATCTATACTTATTTATTAATGTATTTATTACAAAAACTACAGGCTTTGTTTTAGTTTACAGACTTTAAATGTTTTCAAGCTGCAATAATTAACTGTATTTTTATTTAATTTCTATCAAATTATCCAGATAGCAAGCTGCTACATACGAAGAGACGAATAGCTGCACTGCTAATTTTCTGCATTAATAAATTACAACATATCCCCAAAGTTTCAAGCAACATAAGTGAAAAATGTATGAAGTAAGTCATCTCACAAGACAGTCTTCACACAGTCCACCTGTTTTTTTTTCAGTAGCTTTCAGCTCCACCTCATGGTCTGTGTTAAAGCAACTCTGTAAAGCTGTTACTTCTAAGGTCAACAGTAAACTCTCATACTTCACCCCTGAACAAAGTAGCTACCGCAAATACATAAACCTGAGGATTCTAACACATAACATCTAAATTCAAGTGCTTTTTATCATATAAATTAAGCATCAACTCAAAACCTCTATTTTACAAATCAAAAGCTCAACTTTGGTGCTTCAGTCAACAAGGTTGAGGTCATTGACAAAACTGAGTTTGAGCAGGAAACAAATGTCTGTTCACCTATAATTTCCACGACGTGAAGCTGCAGTTTCCTCTTCAGCACATTCAGAGTGGCTGTCAGCGGCTCTTGGCTGTCGCTTATCAGGGTCAGATTCTGCTTCGTGTCATGAGAGAAGGCCAACCACATCGTCCCGTATTCCTCTGTGGACACCGTCAAGGGTCTGCAGCAAACATATGAACTCAATGAACTGAAGATCGCAATGATGCCACATTTGAAACAAAAGCATTAATATCTCACCTGATGAAGCTGGTTAAAGGGAGTTTGTATGAGAATTGCGCTGACTGAGACGTCCCATTGGCTAACTGGTACGACACCATCCCGACCACTTCTATGTGAACTGCAGGTCTCTTCACTGTCAGAGAATACTGACACACTGTTACACTGTGGCTGCTCACCTCCTCCACTGGACTGTCACACACGCAGGACACCTGGAAAAAGACGACACCCTTATTATGAAAGACTGATGGATCTTATTTGACTTCACTGGCCATTTTCTATTAAATAAATTACCTCAAGTTCTTCAGAGTCGACCTGCACTAGTATCTGCTGAGCGGCAGAGTCAGAGGAGTTGGTAATAAAAACAACAAGCAGTAAGGAATCTTCTTTCTGCACATGACAAGCAGAGAGCTCCAGGCTTTGGTTGGTGCAGAGGTGAGAAATTTCTGAGTGAGAAAGTCCAGAAAGCTCTGCAGGAAGATGAGAAGTGAGACACAAGTCCTTAGGTCTGTCTGGGGCTTCGTGTGGAGCAGGATCAGTAGCTACCACACTATTATCCCTGATGACAGCAGGTTCACTTTCCTTAATGTCACTGTCGGGTAACTCTGCCTCTGTATCACAGGTGCCATTAGTAGTAGTGAGGCCGGGAGAGGGCTGAGATGTCAGTTCAGGTGAAGAAAGAGCCAGTTCTGAGGTGATGTTGGAGTCCAGTAGATTGTTACACAGTAAGTTATCCACAGCGCTGTGAGGAGAGACCACAGAGTTGGATATTTGCTCGCTGGGGCTGGAGGCTGTGCTGTGACCTTTGGCTTTTCTTCTGAATCGCTGGGCTGTCGGTTCAGATTTTCCCATCTGTGAGAAGAGGGGAAAAATAGTACGTTGTAGCATGCACATTTTTACAGCAGTGCATTAGGGTTATTGCATATATTTAAAAAATAATAATAATGGAGTTGGGAAAAGTGGTGACTTTCCAAGGAAAAAAAAATCAAAGATTAAAGGCACTAATTTACAAGAATCACTCATAAAAATAGTGTTTCTTTCTATCACGCTGTCATCTATTCATCCAGTTGTAATTTCGGATGCACAGAAGCTGTAAAATAATCCGGATCAGTATGCTGTGTTCTTCTGAACTGCCCAGTTCAAGGTCTCCCCAAAATCTGGAAGCTTATGGGAATACGGTGATTCAGCCCTAAAATCCCACATATTGTCTGTTTACTAAAACCAGTTGCAAAAAATAATTTGATTAGGTCATCAAAAGCAGGCATAATACACAGCGCGTACTGGTATTTGTGGTATGACGACGTTGATCTCTAACACTGCTAAAAAAAAAAAAACTGATGTGATTTCTTGATTAAAAAATGTATTAATTTTTCTTGTAAATGTATGATTTTATAATCTTACAGAATATCCAATTCTGATATCTGAATTCAGTTTTTTTTTTTTAAATGTCAGAGAACATACAAATTTTTAATGTGGTTAATTAATTTAATAGATTTTTTTTATTACCCACAATGCCTATATAATATCCCTCTAAATATTTGTGGTAATGTATGGCATTTTATATTTTTAGTTGTTTAAAAAGAGGATTTTTTACAATAAACACTGCAAAGGTGAGCAATATCACATTCAATGGCTATGACTCATTGCACCAATGTACTACTAGCTATTTAGATTGACAGTCAATTCGAAGACATCAGCTGAGGCTTTACCAAGTTATGAAACAATGTGAGATTTTTTTTAAAGATCACGTAATTCACCAAGAAAATAACTGGCAGATTGATGATCAGAAAATAAACAAAGTAAACATTTTTTGCAGCATTAACACTGTTCTGTTCATTACAAACATTTTCAAATCTGTTAATTTCTCCCTTTAAATGTGTCAAACTTAACTATCAAAATACAAACAGATTAACATATTAAAGACTAATTCAGCAGGTTCATGTAAGTCACATGCCTGCAGTTAATGACTTTTGGTTGCTAAATAAAAGGTGCTTAAATGTTTATTTAATCTCATGATGAAACTCCAATAAAAACAAATGTATCAAAACTGACAAGTAAAAACCAACAAGCTCACCAGACACACAGAGCTTTGGGAGCCCAGGCCAACAAAAAGCGAAGAGGCCAGCTGCTGCTTCTCTTGATCGGACTCTGGTGTCGGTGTCGGAGTTGGAGTCTGGCTGTGGGAGCTGTCGGCTTCGCCCTGCTGGCTGGGAGACCGGAGGGGACTGGGAACCTCAACCTGGGCAGGTTCTTCTACAGGCTCTTTCTGGGACAGATAACCTTCCCTGCCCCACACTCTCTTCACACCATCCAGCTTCAGAGTTGCAGAACTGAAACAGTAACAGCAAATCACCCGTGAGGGTTTCAAACCATAAACAAGAACCTAATTTTGCCAGCAGATGTATGTCGAGCCCACATACCCTCCTTTGTGTGAGAGGTCAGTGCTATCGCCTGACAGACCAGAGCTCATGGACAACAATGTGGGAGACTGTCTGTCAGTGATGCTGCAGGAGGACATGCTGATAGGCAGGGACAGGCCGTAGGGCTCCAGGCTCAGTGCTGAGGCAGACAGCAAAGTCAGAACATATCCAAACAAGGCAGTGAACATGTTGCCAAGTTGTCTCATGAGTTTTACCTTTTGTTCCAGCTAGTTCCTCTTGTCGTTGATGGGGAGGCTTGTATGGAGCAGCACCAGCAGCCAACGCCTCCGACACAAATCCATCCAAAAATGACAGAGAAGAATCCACCTGGAGCCCAACAAAATGACAACCGCATGTTAAACTTCTGCTTTAATGAGGCCTGAAAAGTAGAACAGGATTCACAAAGTAGAGATGTCATGCTTGAGTGCTTGCTTATTTTTACACTTTGTTTAGCCACAAAAGACAAGCAATCAGAAGAATCACTGTATTTCGTACAACATTCATGTTCTATAATTGACTCACACATTCAATAACGGGTTGTGATAAACCAGAACCCATAAAACTGCTCCAGACATGCTGCAACAGCTGCTCAGATTATGGCTGAATCGGTTATTCCTGTTGTTTTGGTAAATCCCGTCATCAATCTAACCAGTTTTGCACCATAAAAGGCAAGTTCATGCAGGTTCTTATAACCGTCAGTTAACGGCAGCAAACAAGTTAATGTTTTAATGTTACCAATTGATCCAGTTTTTATGAAGAGAAACTATCAACAGCATTGCAATCACAGCACACTGTACATTAAAAACATCTTTATTGCTGTCCAGTAGTCGTAAAAACATGCTACCTCCACGGGCTCCAGGCCGGCACCCCGAGGTAACACCCTGGCTCGTAGTTCAGAGTCTTGGCTGAGGTACTGCAGCTCCTGAGCTCTTTGTCTCAGCACCGTGTCCAGGGAGCTGCTGTACGTTTCAGACACCTGCTGAGCCACAGAAACACCCGAACCACCTTCACAGAGCTTCGTCATTGCCGTGAGGACCCAGCTCTTTGTTTCACTGCTGCAGTTCTTCATGTCCAGCAGCCTGGCCAGCAGCCTCAGGACCACGGCTGCTTCAAGATCCTCCCTCAAATGAGAGTACTCCCCGAGGACCTGAGCGCAGCAGAGAGAAACCAAAACTTTAGTGCATAACAAAGTTCTGTCTTGCTTCTTACAACAACAAATAATTTTAAGATGTTTTCTTCTGCCATAGATTTAGGAACTGTTATATTACTACTGTATCTCATCTTGCCTCAAACTACTGCAACCTCCTTTGGGGACACTTAAGTCAGCAGTACCGGATTCCTAAAAACAAATCAGTGTCTACTGTCTTACTACCAATTGCACATGTCAACTGGCTGTGACCAGTTAAACTAAAAAGTGTCTTTTTCTGTTCTGAAATTTAGGCCTGAAGTGGTAAAAATACTCAGACAATTCAAGATAATAAAAGGAAATGATCTGAAGACAAATACACATCATTTTGTGCAGCAGAAATATGCTTCTTGTTTGGTTCCTGTCTTGTTTATCAGCCTTTGACCTCTCCTCGACTCGTACCCAGCAGTCAAACGTACACTAATTCATCTTCAAAATTGCTATTATATGATTTTTACAGTGTCAAGCTAAGACATATTAAATTGGCTGTTTTTATTGGTCATATTTACTGCAGCTACACCCCAGACCTCTTGAGTCCCTGTGAGCAAATTGGATCAACTCAGCCAGATTCAGCTTTTATATTCTGGATCTGTAAACAATGAAAACACTTTTAAATCACTGTTGTTTCTTGAAGGGCTTGCTTTTATTTTTCTCTAGTTATTCTTATTACGATTCAAAGTATTTTGTATTTTCATATCCTCCTCTATTTTAAGCCTGCAATTTATTCAAAGAAACAGGTAGGAAATGCTTTAAAACAGGCACTGCATTCCTTATAAACACTGTGTTCTTCGGCTCTCATTTATATCAATATTACATAAGAATGACACCAACCATTCATTATGCTCAGCGTACTAACAGCACTCACCCAGCTGATGACTTGGAGGAAGCGCTGTGGCAGTTTGCCAGGCGTTCCTTGCAGCAGAGAAATGTATGAATTCACAGCAAACAGCCTCAACTTTCTGTCCTCCTCCACACTGTCAAATCCTGGGCAGTAAAGAGAAATTAACCATTATAAAATTGAAATCTATTATCTAAATGGAACATCATAAAAGGTTAAGTAAACAGTGAGGTTATCTCACCCTCAGACAGCAGTTTGAGGAAACTGTTCGGGATGTCAGGCTGCATCATGTCTCCGCCGACTGAAAACACCGTGTTCATCGTCTCAATGAACCATTCATTGTCTGGTGCATATGTATCATGGCTTATAGGAAAAAAAGAACAATACTACAACAGCAAAAAAAGACCCAAATGAGGTATGACAAGCACAGCAAAATGTTATGATAAGATTGAATTTGTGTTTTTTTTAGCCCACAACTCATTTAAATGTTGTGCTTTATACTTCCTGCGGGGGTTTTCGGTTCCTTCCCACTGTTGCAGACTGCTTGCGGACTGCTGAAGCTTATAGGGAATCCAAATGTTTTGGATTGTTGGGTGTTTCTGTTTCTGTCTCTGCCTTTGTTAAGCGCTATGAGATGACTTGTTGTTGTAAATATGCGCTATACAAATAAAATTGAATTGAATTGAATTGAATTGAACTTCAACTAGTTAATTTTAGTACTGAGATACAGAGAATCAGCAGCAGCGTACTGGGCTTCCATGAGAGCCATAAATGAGATAACATTCACAAATGTTCCACTTATAAAAAAATAGCACAGAAAATTTGTTGGGATTTATAGATTTCTGAATTCTACCTGTACCAAAATCAGGAATTTGAGAAAAATCATTCTTTATATATAAGCAGATCAGCAAAATGTATCCTGATGTTTTTAAGGAGTGGACAATTATGCATTTAGGTATTTGTGTGGTAGCTGATTCAAAGAAGTACAGAAAGTTCCAACAAATGTACTCATTCACAATCAAGATGAAATTATACACAATAGGTCATCAATAGATACATTGTGATAGGATCTGGATGAAAAACAAGTAGAATTTGTTTTTTAAAATCTATGAATCAATTCCAGCCGACAGTCCAGTTACTAAATGACTGTTATTTCAATACAAATACCAGCATATGTGTGTAACTGTGGTTATTTTCTGTGAGCAGTAGTTTTACAGGTGCATTGGGCCCACTAGAGGTAAATGAAAGAAAAACTTAACAAACAGCACTATCACACTTGGAAGGATATTTTTCTGCCAGCTCTGCTACCTTCCCCACCAGGTCAATAGTAGTATGATCATCTCCACTGATGCGCAGAAACTCCAGCATCTTCTCGACAATGACCGTGACATTCTGGGCATTAGTGATCCGAAACAGCAACTCCAGCGTCTACAGGAAAAAAAAAAGAAGACGACTCACAATGCAGCAACCGATGTTTCCACAACGCCTCAACTCAGACAACACCAGAATCCGCCTCACCTCCCGCTTGATAATGAGGTCAGGATGATCAAGACACTCTATGATGGTCATCTGATGCTGCAGGGCCAGTTTAGGGTCCTGCTGGACTACGTAGGTGAGGGCCTTCAGTCCTGCAGGGACACCACATACAAAGAGTTTGTGCTGATTTCCAGTGGAGAGAAATTATAAACGATGAATCATGTTTTCTGTGGCTCCTACCTAGATATTTTAGATTGATCTTCGGTGACAGAACAAAGTTTCCAATGCACTTTGCAGCTTTTTCCAAAAGGTCAGATTTTGGATGAATTGTGTAAATACATTTTACACACTCGTACAAAATTGCTGTAAATACAGACAGATGTATGTAAGTGGCAAAAGAAACTACTTAAATGAATGCAAACAAATACGCCTATTTAAAACACTAAGTATAGATTTGACATACCATAGGTGATGTTATGGTTCATCTCTGCTCTTCGTAAAGACTCATCGAGGACTTCGTGCATAATCTCACTCGTACTGTGAAGACAGAAAAGACACAAAATCTATTTGCAAGACATGATATGTTGGACATACAGTTCATCTGAAGACAAAACAAGTACTATTTACCTCTGGTCATTTTTCCCAAGTAAGGAGAGTATTCTGAGAAGCTGGATTTGAAGCCATGGAGCGGGAACACTGTGATAATTAAAATCCATGGGCAGCTTTCCTCCCACCACCTGCTTCAATATGGTGACAAAACTTGCTGTCAGGTCCTTATAACCTTCTGGATTCTCCTGTAACAAAGTGAAAACAAAAGTCAAAGGAGCAAGATACACCACCATGACAAAAAATTTTACTTGATTTACAATGATGAGATTCCAGAGTCAATAAAACAAGTTACCTGGATCAACTGTAGGTAGATGTGCAGAGAAGCGGTCATCACACCAGGATCCTTATCACACAGAGCTTTGCGAAACTTGTTGTGGATGTGTTGAACTTGATTTGGTGCTATTAGGTAGAATTTATAGAGTGCCAGGACTGCTTTTCGTCGAATGATTTCTCTACAAGTTTGTTATTTAAAAAAAAAAAATCTATCAGTGATAATACTCAAGCAGATTCTTCATGTTTCATTAGACAATATGAAGAAATACACATAAATACACACAGGTAAGTGGTTGATCCCACAAGCATTTCTTACTTTGGGTGATTAAGTTTTTCCTCCACCAGAGGGAGAATCGCAGGTATCATGTCTTTGGGGAACATTTGGCTGACGACTGTTAGAGCCATGCACACTTCAATAAGATTTGTACTCTGAAGATCCTGCAAAAACAAAAGACATCAGCATCATATTGTCTCTTTCAGAAATCAAATGACTAAAGCTGTAAAAGTTTAACACCCACCTTTAACACTGTGTTAACCAGGAGAAGAAGCAGCTCGTGACTTTCATTCAGAAACAAGGAAACAGCGAGGTAACCTGAAAATCATAAACAAACGTATTTTTTGCTCAAAGCAGAGAGATTGTGTCATATGTTTCAGCAATAAAATTATGGTTCCAAATTAAAATAGACTCTAGGAAACTTACTCTAGTTTGAAGCTTTGAAAGTTTAACATTTGTCTTACGTCGTAGTGCTTAAATCCTACAAATAATATGGTATTAAATGAGTGTTCAAATGAGGAAAGCGTCGAAGAAGGCTTAGCTTCTTAAAAAAATGACCAGGATTCTCCAGGAAACAATAACGTACGATGACTGAGAGGGACATATATTTCTATTTATTATGTTTTATTGCCAATTTTCATGTGTTGATCTAAGTACGTTTCCATATCTTTTAAAAATGAATTGAATTTGGTGTCAGATCAGCAGTTCTCAACAACCAGCTGGAGCCCACCTCCAGACAGCACATTCAGTTCTGCAGCCTCACTCTCATCTCATCAACACCCTGCCACAGCAATTTTTCCAAACAATGACAAATTAATTATGAAACAAATTGGTTGTAAAACTGGAAATATGCCAAGATCTGTCACGAAGTGCTGAGCTTTATATTGTTTCTAGTAAAATTTGGGGCTGCAAGGTGGTGCAGTTGGTAGCACTGTTGCCTCGCAGCAAGAAGGTCGCCGGTTCACATCTGGGGGCACCGGGATCTTCCTGCGTGGAGTTTGCATGTTCTCCCCGTGCAGCGTGGGTTCTCTCCGGGTTCTCCGGCTTCCTCCCACAAGGTCCAAAAACATGTTGAGGTTAATTGGTGATTCTAAATTGTCCGTAGGTGTGAATGTGAGTGTGCTTGGTTGTCTGTTTCTAAGTGTAGCCCTGTGATGGACTGGTGACCTGTCCAGGGTGTCCCCTGCCTTCACCCTAAGTCAGCTGGGATAGGCTCCAGCCCCCCATGACCCTAATGAGGATTAAGCGGTGTATAGATAATGGATGGATGGATAGTAAAATTTGCAATTAGAGGCTCAATGAAGCATTTTCTCCCTTCTGAACTGGTCAATGATTCTGACAGGTTTATACCACCTTCCTGATCAGCTGCTACTTATGGACTTTGTATAGATCAAAGTATTAATGCTTTTTAATACCAGTTGGTGAGAAATAAGCCAATTAGAAAACAACATACCCACTCTCTTTTCCAGAACCGTGCCTTGTTGAGCCAGTTTAATGGCATGAATGTAGCTGAACGAAGCCTCATAGCCCAACATTTCACAGTAGATCGTTCTCACCATGAGCTCCTTCATCTGCCTCTGAATCAGATTATAACACAAGGAACACATCAGTCATGGCAGGCATCACTGGATCTGTTTGAATAATGTGGTGTCTTTTGCAAGATCAAATGGAAAAACCAGGAAAACTGTACCATGGTGGTGTTGGGGGAAGACACCTGTTCTTTGATAGACGATAGCTCACGCTGGATAAGTTTCTCTTCTTCCTGCAGAGGGGGAATCAAAGTTAAGGACAACAAGATCAAACACTGAGGAACTGCCCACTAAAGCATGCCCTAACTTGTTCTGTTTGCTGTCATTGATCAGCCCAGCTATCTACAGATCAAGCAGACATTGAGGGCAACAGTGACTATGCTTAGCTCTAGTGTGTTTGCATGGAATAAGTAGATACAAGCTACTGTGCATGTATGCAATCAAGTTCACCAAGCACACTGCCACAGACTAGTCCGCATATCCAGACCATCCTCTAGTATGGATACAGTCCTGTGTAGAATGGTCTGGTTGCACCTCATCATCATCATCTGCTTTGGAGGGCAAAAGCTCAGCCATGTTTGCATTTCTTTAAAGCTATCAAAACTGTCTTGGGCAGAGCTAAGAACAGGATGCTGCGACAATGTTTACACAAACTAGTGATGGGGGAATTGTTTGGGTGGAACATTTGCATGCAGAGAGGCAAAATGGCTAATCCATCAAAAACAACCCCTACCTATTATGTGAGTCAAGTATTTGACCAAACTTGTAATTTTCAGTGTTGTAGGTTGCTGGCCTGGAGGTTGTTGTTGTTTTCCTGCAGTGATGTGGACTTTGGAAATTGAAACACATAGATAGTGGAAGGGAAGCAGAAGGCCGCATGAAATATGCGGTCAATGGCAGGTTTATACCCCCTGCCTACATCCGGTGGGTCAGACTACCAGCAGACTAGTAAAGTAGTATAATTACAACAACTGTTCACAACTGGAGTATAATCACGGCTTCAGAACCAGGAACTGATTCAGCAAAAGAAAGACACAGAAAGTCCCGATCTGAAAGTTGACAGGATTGGTTCCTGAAAAGTGTTAAAAATGAAACCCTTCAAGTCCAAATCTGTATTCCTGAGCCTGTCATCTGTATGCTGCAGCTTTAGGGTGGAAATGCTCAACCATGGCATTCATTCACTCATGATGTGCCTTCCAAAAGGTACAAAATTAATTTTCTTTGTAGGGGGGTCTTTAAAAAAAACTGTTTGTTTACATTTAAGACAATTAGCATCTTTGAACCCTGATGAACAGTAACAAGAATTAGAAGCTTCCAGCTCTGACTGGAAAACACAGTGAGAGCAAAGCTGCTGACTGCAACATCTGAAATGTCTGAGCTTCAACAAGCTCATGAACGCACCAGCAAGGGCAAGTTTATAAACCAGTCCCAGCTCTACCTTCACTGGTTTTACCACAGGATAATGAGATAGCACAAACGTGGAGCTGTCTGTAAACCAGTCTACGTTAGCACAGTAAAGTTCTATGTGTAGTTAGCGGGTTACAAACACATCTTTTTACGAGTTAGCTTAGCAAGCTAACGTCAGAGCATATCACCAACAGTTGACAATGCAGACACTTATTATACGTTTACTAAGGTTTTCAAGGAAAGACTCACATGTTTGGAGGTTAGTTCAGTGATTCCTCTGATAAGGTTTCCTAGTTTGGAGGTGGAGGACAGCTTCGCGGAGCCCGGCTGGGAGTCTAAAGAGAGGAGGCTCGGCAGAGCTGTCAGCGTCTTCTCCACAACATCGCTCATTTTGGCAGCGGACAGCGGGCTTTAGGGCTGTGTCTTTCTTCCTCAACACACTTATAAGATCACCTATCCATCACAACAACAGTGTGTTATACAGAGACAGCAAAGGCTACTTGTTAGACACTTAAAAAGATGACAGGAGGTGAAGCAGCAGCTCGCAGGTCGGCCATTGTTTTGAATCAGCAGGCTGAGCAGAGCCTGCTGATGACGTCACTCCCGCCTCTATTGAAAAAACTTTATTGACAACCTTCGACATTCAGTGTTTGGTGAAGTTAAGCAGCTCAGTATGTTGACAAGAAAATAACTACAAAACATTTTTAAAAAATGAAAGACACAGTAGTGATATTCCAAACTCAGTTTATTATGTTTGTAATACTTTGATTAACAGTCCCTTGTATATCTGTACACTAAACTACAATAGAATAATTACAGTAAATATGAAATTACAGCCATTGACAACTGCATGAAAAGGAGTACATTCTGATATATTTTTTTTCTATGTATTTGTATTTAGGTATCTAGTGGGGGACCACAAGTTCAGGGTGTCTCTCGTGACTGAATGTGCACATTAATAGTAAGTGGTTTCCACAGGCTGGAAACAAACAAAGATGAGAGGTAAACCATATTTTCAGACCACATAGATGGAACATCAACATCATACATTTTAGGTTTACCTGTGAATGTGCTTTCTTTATGTCAGTGTAATATTGGCAGGTGAGTAGCTTTCAAGAGAGGACTTGTTGGGTGCACAGGGTGTTGAATATTAGTTTAATCTTTATCTATAACAAACTGCAAATTTGCTCTTTTGTCTATAATAGTTTATCCCAATGCTCCTTCATATCTAATATCATCTTTAGCTGGCTTCACACTAAATAATATAGTTTCACTTTTTCCAAGCCAATCTAATTTATCCTCATTATTATCACGTATATTCCAACATTTCTCATGCAGAGAGAAGACACCCAAATCCTCAGCCCTTTTCTCAGTCTCATAAAACAGAAGTTTTCTTCATTAAATAGCATTTCTCCATTATAATATGTGTAAAAAAAAAAAATAAATACAACAAATAAATAAACAAGTGATGTCCTTTATGTGGGCACATACAATACATGACTTTATTGTGTCACTTCTATCCTAGACTGATGCAAGTCACTACCAACAATATTTTCTACAATATACTTTTTACACTGTAACCATAATTACTTCTGTGCAAGCGTGCCATTTGGTTTAATCACTCTTTGAAATATGTAAACCTACCCTGGCCAAGAGACGGGAGTATATACACTGCTATTGATATGCTCTATGTACAACCAAAACTGAGTCTCTATTTGTGTGATTGTACTCTAGCAAACAGAAACATCAGCGTGTCTTCACCAGGTCTGTCTACTATTTGATCCTTTTGTGTCTTGATGCTTAAGCCCAGATCTGGGAACAAAGAAAAGAAAGATCAGACATTACATGATGTCACAAGAACGGGCACTGAAGTTTGCAAAGCTGTCAATCCAGACAGTAACAGCGAACATCTCCTACCCGAAGAGTGTGGTCCCAGGAACCTGTGCAGAAGGCCGTTCCATCCGGGGAAACACGCAGCGTGCTGACACGGTTCTCGTGTCCAAACAGAATAGAGACTCGTGTTCCTTTGAGAACGTCCCAAACATTTATGGTGTAGTCGTTGTAGCCACCAAACAGTAGCCGGCCTGGGAAAAAAACACACACAAATGTTTTTTAACACTCAGGAGGAATTACATTTTGATTAACATCAGATTAATTTAATATTCTGATTAATAGTGGGGGAAAAAAAGATAAATATCCTACCACTGAGAGAGAAATCAACGCTGGAGACCCCAAATATGATGCTCTCTTTGGAATAAATAGCCACTTCTCTGTCTGCCCTCAAGTCATACAGACGGCACTGTAAAAAAGGGGAGGGCTTGATTTTTAAAATTCATTTCAATGTGTTTCTGAAAGCACATTGTGAGGCAGGTAGCTGGTACATAGGCATTTAAGATAAAATCAAGAAATAACATCAGAGTACTTACTGTAGCATCATCTGAGCCAGACGCAAAAGCATCTCCACTGGGATAGTATCTATTAAAAAAACAGACAGCAACAATAACAAATCACTCTCTTAAAGCTATTATGTGGAAGATTATATTTCTGACTTTTAGTGACTCCCAGTGGTAAAATCAAAAAAGACACTGTGGTTTACAATGAATAGGCTACAAGCAACGTATAGATTACACAGATTTTCTTTGGGAATGTTTCATTTTGGCTGTCAAAAACATAAGCCATAAGAATATTGTAAAAGATGTTATCATCACATAAAAATCTATCATGTAGAGGCTTTAAAATATCAGAAATTTCCTCACTAAAGGATAAACTGAAATATGTGGGTATCTACACTTAAATCAGAAGTAAAAACAGATGGAGCCATCTCCAAGCAGTCACTTACCGCACGCTATTTATGTCTGATTCATGAGTTTCAAAGGATTGAATGCACTGTCCTGAACGCATGTCCCACACATTAGCCTTCTTATCACAGCCCTGTTGGAACAATAAGGCAGAACATGACAAAAATGTTTTAAAACATGTTTAAACTGTTCCAGTAAGAGAAGAGAGTAGAAAAGTGTCCTCACCCCAGAGACGAATGTGTTTCCAGTCTCAGATGGGGCCAGGTCCAGACAGAGCACGTCTGCTGCGTGTCCATGGAAACTCTGCAACAGCTGCCCGCTCTCAACGTCCCACAGAGCGCATGTTCCGTCCCCGCTGGACGTCAAGATCTTTAACACAGAGAAACCATAAGAAGGGAGAACAAGAACTGCTCTTGAGTTGAACAAAATCAGACAGAAAAGTAAAAGTCAATATGGGCTGACAAAGGGCTATAAATGGACCGTCTTCACTGTGTGAAACATCACGTGACCACGACGTCAAATCAGGAGCAAGAGTGAATTATTAACAAAGTCAGGGAGCCCTTCTCGGCTGAATATGGAAGGCAGTGATTTCTGAATAATAATGGCAGCAAAGCAGAGAAGCAGCTGTGTTTGTAAAGTGTTAAAAATACGGTGGGTAATCTCACCTGCATATCCGAGTTGGTGAAGCTACAGGCAGACAGGTAGTTTGTGTGCATCGCCACTGACTTCTTCTTCGCAGCCAAGTTCTCGTTCTTGTCCAGGGACAGGGGATACACGGAGCATTTGTTATCCAGGCCCCTGTACATACAAAAAAATAAAACCAATTTATGAAAAAACAGAAAACCTTAAAGATGACACAACAGATTTTGACCATCATGGGCGGCAACACACTCACCCACAAGCTACAGCGCAGCCAGAGGGGGCGTAGGCGCAGGCCATCACCCAGGTGCAAGGCATTGTCACAGCATGTTCCTAATAACCATCAAAAGACAAAGCTGCATGAGCCGCGCCGGGACAGTGAGAATTCATTAGGCATAAATAGAGTAGAACAATGAGCTCTGGGATGATAAATATTAGAGGTGATGCAGTTTGTTTGAAATCAAAAAACTTTGAAGGACATTTTTAGACTATGTTGTGGTCAGTTTTGAACTCTAGTAGTGGTTTGTTGTGGCCCTTTACCTCTGTTCTCATTTACAGACGGAAACTCTTTGGCCTATATAGCACACCATCTTTTTGATGTGCAAATCAACTTTCTATTATGTCTCATAGATTAGATTTTCTACGTGATACTGGAGAATGCTGGAGCCCTCAATTCAACCACAGCGGAAATACTTGCAGGAGGATATGAAAGGAACACGTTAAATATCTGAACATTTTAGAGTTACCTTGTTGGTGGTAAAAGCGTCCCACACAATCACTTTTCCATCCTGCAACGAGACATGAAAGGCATTAATCCAACAGTAAACCAGCTTTACTGCAAACTATAAAATCAGGGCTTTCAAATCTCAGCAGCAGTGCAAAGCTTGTGACCTGTGAGGAGCTGACGATTCTCCTCTTGTCCTTGCACCAGTCCATACACAGAACTTTGTTTCCATGTCCCTTCAGAGTTCTCCGGGTCTTCATGACGAACTGACCCAGTCCCTCCACCTTCTCTGCCACCTGATGTACTGCACACACACACACACAGAAAATACACATTACATTAAAGCTTCTACTGTAATTTATAATATTCCTTGCAGCAGCAGCAGGGATTAAAGTACAGTAGGCCCACGCTGAACAGAGGAAAAGGCCGATATTGAATTAATCTTAATCTGTCATGTTCCCAAATAGCTCCAATCTCATCAAACATGCATGATCAATAGACTGTCCAGTTTTTCCACATTCAGATTTTACATCCCTGCTTTTTTTTTTTTTTTTTTCAACAGATATATATAGATTTCTCAAACATGATTGGACAAAACCAGCACACAGGAGAAATTACGATGGAAGCAGTGGGCTGTAAAATGGGGAAGCAAACAAACAGCCTCCTCCAGCCAAATCGGTCACATCAGGCCAAATCAGATCAGCAATCTTGTTCCCACGGAGTCAGATTCCGTGAAACACCAGCAACATTTCACCTCCGTCAGAGCAACATGAGGCTACAACGAGACATTTTCCTCTATTTGTCCTGTCACAGTGTAAACGCAGGAGTGAACCGAGGCCTCTCCATTTTCAGACTCACGCTCGACATCGTGCAGCTTCGCTCTTTCCTCCTCCAGCTTCGACTTCAGCGTCTCCGACTCCGTTTTGAGATGAGCCAGAGTCTCGTTCAGCTGTACCTCCTGTGTCGCCATTTCAGGGATTAGAGGGGATCTCATATATTTCCTTTGTGCAGGAAGCGATCGGCAGCGAAAAGGCTTAAAGCGGAGCTAACAGCTGATGCTGCTGCTGTCATGACGTCAGGGGGATGAAGATGATGCTCCTCAGTTTCCAGGGAGGAGGAGGAGGAGGAGGAGGAGGAGGAGGAGGATCCAGCATCCCGGTGATGCTGCGCACAGCCCGCATCCTCAGCAGCGCCCTGCCTCACCACACTGGGATAAATAATGCATTTACACACCACACACATGAAAATAACACATGCTGATTGTCTGTAGTGCAAAAACAGAGCAGACAAATAGGCCACCCTGACATTTTCACTGATGAAACGACAGAAATGGAGCGAATATTTTTTATCTATTAGGCTGATTTTTTTTATTATTATTTATTTATTTATTTATTTTAAAGCCTAATATAAAAGGTTACATCCGAAATTAACTATGCCCTGTTTGGATTTTTTGCTTGGAGTAGATGATTCAACATTATGCCTTTAATTAATCAATCTGTGTAGATTCTCAGTCATCCAGGTAACTGAAGCTGTGTGTAAAACAAGGTGCTGTATAAATAAACTCTCATTTATAATTTATTTCACTACTTATTTTCACATTTGAACAGGGCTGTGAAGGCACCAAGGTCACATATTCTGGAGTTATTCTGGAAATCTAGCATTTTTTGCAAACTAGACAAAGACTACATTCCGAAAACACATATGGTGAGTGTTTAATTGCCTCAGATTTTAGTGAAACTGTTTAACTTGAGCTTTTTTTTTTTTATAACCAAGTGAAATAAAAAGCACACACATACGCACAGGATTCATTGTTTCCCTTACCAGAATGACATTTCTAGTCGTGAGAAAAAACAACAACAACTCTGAAATAGACGTTGAAGTTGGTGAAACAACTTTTTGGACAGCAGTCAACCATATTTACACTATTCATTTATTTGTTTGGTTTTTCAATAATCAAAATGGTAAGAAAAAAAAAATGTCCATTCCAGTTTTCAAACATGTCTGAGGTAGCATTCAAATGGCTCAAATTGGTTTTGTCTAAACAACAGCTACAAAGCCAGTTATATTCAGGTTACACTGGCATAAAAAGTCTGGATTGGTTGGAGGTTTTGAAAAATGACTGAAACAAAAAACTGATTATCAAAATAACTGCACATTAATTGACTCAAAAAGTCAAATTTATTTACTGACTTATGATTGCAACTCTAAAAAATTGTACACATTTAAAAGAATAAAATATGATTTTCCTTCATTTGGTATGGGGTCAGAATCTTGCAATGCACGGAATTCAATCATTCCTAAATTCTGGCCATCGTTGTACATTTTAAATATGTCCTGTACATGTTTTATTTAAAGTAGAATAAATACAGTCAGAAGCAGCCACAGGCAACTGGAGTATGAATCAGTCCTGAGGAGTGAAAGGTCAAAGGCGGCACTGCATCACATCCTGTTTAGGAAGTCGAGATGAAGGCTGTTTGGGACCTGAAGCAGCTCCAGAGCCTGTGAGGACGAGCAGAAAGGAAACATGACCTGGAAACGATAATCTGTGTCCAACATCAGCTGTGTGGAGCCTTCGTGGTCCTGTAGTAACGCCTGCAGGGAAGAACAGACATTTTAGGTGAAATGCAAACATGGCAGACATTTCCCAACAACGTTCTGTAGTTTTATATAGAAGACGGCGTAAAATCTAAACAAACAGGACAGCTCACCTGAACTTTGCGGACAAATGATGACGACACCCTTTTCTCAAAATCATCAATGGGTGTGTATGAATTCAAAATCTTGACAATCTGCAAATATACATGAGTTTTAATTTTAGTGCGAATGAAAGCGTTTTTAACATCAAAAACAGCGTTACACGTCACTGAACAAAGTACCTGAACGGTGTTGAGTTCAGTGCATTTCTCAGCGATCTCTTTGGCGTCATCGTCGGTGGACTTGTTGACCTGCAGCAGCCAGGCAGCCTGAGACAGAGGCCTCAAGGTATCGATGGCATTGGAGCTTTGAAGCTCCTTCTCTTTCAGCCACTCCTCCAAGTAACTGATGTTACATCTAAAACAACAGAGCAGCTGTAAAACTGAACTTTTTGTCTTTTATTCAGATGTCGCTAAAGCAAACACAGACCTGATTTGCATTCCCTTCCTGCAGGAGCACATGTCTTTGCGGAGCATGATGTTGTTGAGGGTGATGGCTCCCACTAAGAAGAAGAGCTGTTTGATAGCTTGTTTGACGAGGCCCTGGTCCATGCCGTGGTGGTTCATGGTGGAGTGGAAGACGGTGAGCTGCTGCAGGATGGAGGAGATGGTGTGGGTCTCTGAGTCCTCATAGACACTGCTGGAACGCTTCCTGAAGCCCGTCGGTTTCATGCTAGAAATGCCCTGTAAGCTCTCGTGCTCCAACATACCGGGTACTGTTAACACAAAAACACATTTTAGATTGCTTAGAAAAGTTAAGCCCCATTAAATTTTCATACGGTAACGACGAATTCTGTTAAGTACCAATAGCAGGAGTGAGATCCTTCTCCATGATCGTGATAAACTGGTGATAGATGTGAATGGCCAGGTCGCTGAGAATCTGTCTGTGTTCGGACAAGTCAAAATTCTGCAAGCAGTTCTTTTTCTGGCGAGGAGTGCTTTGTTTCAGGAACTCCTTTTTGTGAAAAGGATGCAGAAGAAAAGAATGTCAAATATGTGACATTATCCTCCGACAAAAACTATGACAGTGTAACCATGGATAAATACAGTAAATCCACACCTCCTCCCCGCTGTACTGCTTTAGACAGTTGAGCAGCTGGTACGTGTTGGAGAGCCAGAAGGACAACAGCTCAAAGTCTTTGTGGTGACTCTGAAAAAGAAAAATGTCATTTGTATTGTAAGATCAACAACATCATAAAGTCAGATTACCAAAGTAAACAAAGCTGCTGCCAACTTACGAGCTACATAATCTTACATAAACTAATGAATTCTACTTTTTTTATTGTACCTTTCATAGCGATAATGACTAATAGACTCAGACTCAACCTCACCATGATGACTTTTTTGATGCCACCGATGACTGCGCTCATTAGAGACTTGAGTTTGACTTCGTCGTTCAGGTAGTCGGCATGTCGGACACACATGAAGAGGATGTAGGCTGGCAGGCCGGGGATCATGTTCACCACCACGCCTTTGGGCTTCAAGTCTGCAGGCAAACATAAAGTCATCCATTTAGTCTGTTATTACTATTTAGGACTCAGGTTATATGGGTGCTGAGAGAATCACTGTAATTAAACGGGTTTATTGGGATCATAAAATATACACAGTAGAGGGGAAGAATACCCAGAATGATGTTCTGAATGAGCCTGGGTTCATCCTCTCTCTTGTACTCCAACATGCCGAGGTAATCTTTAGGAATGGTCGACGCAGGCGCTTGTTTTGCTGTGTGAGAAACAACAAATGCGATGAATATGGTGAAATGATATTTGCCATATGAGTTTGCTTTGCATGCACGCTACCTTTCTGTGATGCTTCAAGGCTTTTTATTTGATTCTGGAGTTTCTTTATTAGTCTGTCTCTCTGGTCGAGCATCTCTTCAAAGTCCTGGAATAAAAGAAGAGTTTCTTGTTGTCTTTCATAGAGACAAGATGTGAATTCATACACTCGTACTGCGACCCTTTGTATGTGCACACACCATGTTCTCAGCAGTTAACCGTGACGTCTCATGTCTCAGTTTCATCTTGACTTCACTCTCCATCAGCTGCTGTCTCTTCAAGTGTTCATTCTCCTCCTCCAGCTCCTCCACTCTGCTTTCCAGCTCCCTTTTCGCCTCCTCCAGCTCATCAGCTTTCTCCTCAAAGTGCCTAAAAAAATCAGGATGACTCAGAAATGACTGTCACTCCATTAATCAAGTAAGAGACTCCATTATTGGGGAGGAATGTACCTGCGTTGTGAGCTTTCTTCTGCTATCTTTCTGTGCAGAGTGTTAGTGATCTCCATGTTTTTTTCTTTTGGACAAAATGAACAAAAAAACAAGCATTAAAATAAGTAAAATACTAATGTGCAAAAGACCTTCTTGGTGAGATTGTTGGACAAATAAAAGATCAACCTGCTAACTCTCTATTCTGCTCCTCTACAAGGCCCTCGAGCTCTTGCTTTTGTCTCTGCAGCTCTGAAATCTGCAGTTTCAGCTCCGGTATAACCTGTATATCAGATTAAACATTAGATTACAGTCTTGTCCTGCACCTTATCTATCCCAACAATGAAATCCACAATGAGGAAAGCAAGGACTCACTGAGTTCTCACTGCTGAGCCTGGACACTTCTTGGCGAATGCTTTCATTCACATTACTTTTCTCCTGGAACAGGTTTTGCAGTTTGCTGTTCTCATTTTGAAGATGGTCCATTTTCAATGTCAAACCTTTCACTTGAGTCTCGTAACTTTCCTTCTGCTCCCTCTGGTGGTTTTCCAAAATCCTACGAACAAACGTGAAACTATGTTTAACGTGTTTAAGTGTGCACAGGTTTGTCACATCGGTGTAAGCTGATTTTAGGATTCCGGGAGTTGACAGTAAAAATGTAGACCTGGTAGCTTTCTGCAGGCCTTCAAAGACTACCAGCAAATCTTCAGCTTCATAAATCCTCTCAGGGTCATCTGGTGTTAGCCTTTGGAGAAACAATGTGTGAGATTAAATGCTTAAAGGAGAGTAAAGCGAACACTTAATGTGGTTGGATTACCCCAAAAGAACCTCCTCTTCAACAACACCACCAAGAAGCTGTTTCGTAATCTCGCTCATTTTAGCTGCAGAGAAATATGAAGGCATCAGCAAAATATGTATTTGTATATAAGGGAATCGCTCTCACAGCTGATAGTATAAAAGCAAAACTCTGTACTTTTAGCTTGTTCCGACTGTTGCTTCATCTTTCGGTCCATGCTATTCTTCTGATTCTGCAGGTTGTTCAGGTCTCTGCGTAGCTCGGGAATGACCTTGACGTGCTTGGTGAGCTGGATGACCTGTTCCTGCAAGTCACCGTTCAGCTGCTCCCCCTCCTCTATCTTCCTCTGCAGATTGACTCTTTCCTCTTTCAGTCTCTTTATCTCCTCTTTAAGAGTTTCCACCTCACTCTCGTGGTCCTGTCTCTGAATATCAATGTTGTTCTCTGCAATCCTGCCAAGAAACAGCTCATCAACTAAACGAACAAACTAACCAGGCTGTGAAAAAGTAGCTTTGACTGAAAAATGATCTGCACCATGCTGAGGATGATAGATTTTGCATTTTAATTACTTACTTTCTAAGCCTTGCTTCACTTTCTTTTTCTTCCAAAAGACTTCTTTTCACTTGATCGAAGCGCTCTGTAGGATTGTACAATCAGTTAACAAGTACAAATCGATCTACAGTCAGGATAGTACATGTAGGAATCGTGACTCTTATTACCTTTGGCCTCTTTGGTGGAAGTTTCAAACTTTTTCTCCGAGCTCTGCTTTTCAAGATTTAGTGCTTCTATCTCCTTTTGAAACTGTGCAACAGTCTATAGAATGAAGAAAAATGTTATTTGAGAGAGTTCAATATTTGTGCCACAATCCTGAGCAAACGAAAATCTATTCAAAGAGACTGCTCCATCTGCATGGAACAACTGCATCAAACTTCAGGCATTAACTTCAAGACTGACCAGACTAGCGTCTTCTTTTGCTTTCTTCTCTCTTGCCTCCAGAGAGGCCTTCTGGTTGCTGGATTTTTCCAGCTGTGCCTCCATACCCTGAAGTCTGTCCACAGTTTGAGAATGGGAGTTGGCCAAGCTCGTCAGTCTTTCCATCAATCCACGGTTCTCTTTGTTCTGTCGGGATGCAGGGATTCGGTTATATCCTGTACATAAAATACACACCTTAAACAACTCTGGAGGTGCCGTTACCTGCTCGTCAACCTTCTTCCTGAGCTGCTGCACCCTGTAGGAGAGCTGAACGTTGAGCACCAGCCGACGCATGGTTTGAAATCGCCGTCGTGCCAGCCATGCTCTGGCATACTTCTGTAGAACCAGTGCTTTGTGCTCCTTCATCATCTGTTAGGTATGAAAGACATAAATATGTATGAAGTGGTTATATTTATCTAGTAATACAGCAAACTAAATGGGAATTAGGAAGCTTTAGCTACAGACCTTCTTGTACCGTTTACGGGCCATCCACCCTCGTGTGAAGGCCTGGATGGTGATGGAGGCCAGACGGACCACATGGTAGATCTGCCTCATGCGGTAGCCTCTCCAGTGTCTCTGGATCACCACTGCTGCCCAACCCTTCTTCAGTGTTGCAGCACTCACCGTTTTACTGTAGGTTTGCAAACAAAACGAGGGGCTGTTCATTCTAAAATCTTAATTTTAGAGGACACAGGACACTCAAACTGCACCGCAAGTGACATGGCTCTCACCGGATCGTCCTCTTTCCACGGATGTACTGCTGGAGGATGATGGCTGCCTGTCTCATGGCCAGATACTTCCTCCTCTGGCTCCATCCACGGACATGTTTCTGGATGGTTACACAGGCTCCTCGAAGTCGGTCCAGACGCAGCTTCTCCAGATAAGCCACCTGACCAGCTCGGAAAAAGATCTTTGTCCGACCAAACTTGTACTGATTGGAGTCCTGGAGACGAAATCAGGAGGCCAACGTAATTCAGAAGCATGCAGCACACGGTAATGCTTATGTACGAGGTGCCGTGACACACAGCTAACCTGAATCAACCTCTGCAGCACGTTCTTGCAGGTCTGTTTCTTGTCGCTGAGGTCTGCCTCCAGATGTGACATTAAGATACTGTATCGGCTGTAAAACTCAATGTATGTCCACCTGCAATCAAAAAGCATGTGAGCCCGGAGAGCTCGAACATTTAGAAATGAAAGGATTGTAAATGGAGTAATTATATGTACATATAAGTCATAAAGTCACCTGGATGGATAGCTCTGTGCACTGATACGAATAGTTTCAAGGACTCCACAAGCTCGCAGCTGCTGCACAACCCTCCTGGAGTCATATCTTACAACACAAGCAAACATTCACTTACACCAAAAACACACACATACGTGCAAATGCTTTGGTGAACACAGAGTGAAATATTTGAAAGATTTACTGGTGCTCACTCAAATGGGAGCTTTTCATCATTAGGTTTAATGCAGCGCACGTAGTGAGGGGTGGTCGCGTTCAGCGTTTCCATCAGCAAGGAGAGGGAGCTGCGAAACTACATTCACCCACAAAGTGATTGAGTGAAAGGACAAAATACAAACTCAGCTTTACAATACTATGGAAACTGCATTGTAATTTGGAGTCTAGTCTACAGCAAGCAGACAGACAGAGTAAACATGTTCACCTTATCTCCCACAGAGGTTCTCAGCTGTTTATTGGCTGGTTTCACTGAAGGCCTGGCGGGCCTCACTTTGACAGTCTTACTGCTTGCAGTGTTTTGCTCCTCCTCTTGGAAAAAGTGGGCCAGAAAGGGAAACTGATAACAGTTGCAAACAGGAAAAAAATGTGTTAAGGTGAGAAAAACAAACCTGCAGCGGCTAGCTTTAATAGGAGGGAAACTTTGCTTTGCTTTGTGATTAAAAAAATAAAAGCCAGCACCTAATACGGCCTTTAATTACCTCACTGCCTCTCATCAAGTCCACAAGTTCTTCATAGAGAGCATCTCGGTTCTTTTCAAGGAAACCTCTGCACTGATACTCTACCTGTTGAGGAAACAGAGAAAAAATAAGAACATGAATAGTTCATATAATGTTATTACTAGTGACAGAAGCTTTGAGAATCTTTGTGCTACATAATGCAGATATTTGGTCACTAGACTCCACCTTGTCTGCAAAGTGCTGAATCACAAATGCCTCATTTGATAACCTGGGCTTCTCAAACAGAGGATTGGCATCCAGGTAGTTGTACAGCTTCTGCAGCCAGCTCTGATCTGTGCCTTGGGGGAACTTTGAAGCAAAAAGTCAATCATTAAACACAATCAAGGGAAAATAAAAGCTCAGAACTAGCCAAATTATAACCATCAAATCTTACTAAACACTCTTCATCAAGCAAGTCAAGGATCCCCATCTTTGCTTCAATCAGATCAATGACAGGCTGATTGTCGTAGAAGTCTATCAACGTCCACGGGATGTCCTCCTTCATGTACTCCTCTTGCTCCAGTTTGAACACATGCTGAAAGTCAGAGACATGACAGAGTAACCCTCTGAGCTCAGAAACAGACATGTGCTGCGATTGTGGATGATACTGCTACGTACCAGGTTGAACTGCTGCTGAAGCTTTTCATTGGCGTAGTTGATACAAAACTGTTCAAAGCTGTTGATGTCAAACGTTTCGAAGCTGAGGACAACAAGCAACACATTAAAATGGCAGCAAAAGAAACCTGGATATATCAAACAGCAGAAGAAAAAAAAACAACAAGTGTATTTGCATTACCCATAAATGTCCAGAACGCCAATGAAAGCATGTTGCTTTCCTGGAACCTTCAGCGCCGCGTTTATCCTGTTAATGATGCAGTCAAACAGATGGGCGTAGATCTGCTTAGCCAGAGCATCTCTGGCATTCACCGCCCGCTCCATGGGCATCGGCTTCACTACCGTCTCCGCCACCAGAACGATCCTCCGATGGCACAGCCAACGCACCAAACCCTCTGCGCTCACACCCAGCAGCTCGCAGAAGACTGCCAGGTGTGGATCGCTCGGCTGAGAGATGCACAAATCAAGTTTTGCATTTAACTTGGTTAATGTTTTAAGATCTGTTGCACACAAAAATTATGAAAAAATACTCACAGGGACTGATGACCTCTCATCTCCTGAGCTTCTGATCTCCACATTTCCCAAATGCAGAATGGCTGCCAGGACTCTGAACACTTCCAACTGGAAGTCCTCCTTCAGTCCTGGAGAAGTAGAGAAAAGTTACTATAGAAGTTACATCAAAACAAAGTTGCCGTGGAACATTGAAGCACTCTTTACCCAGCAGTGAGAAAGTGCGTCGTGTCTCTCCCATGTCCTTCTTGTCGTCCACACCTTCGATAGTTGTGTCACCGCCCATGCAGGTGTACCTGAACTTATCCGCAGTCGCTGCAGACGAAAGAACAGACGACTGAGTGCATCGGCAATAAAACAATCCCGCCATAAATATGTGTTTGACTGTATTTGTGTATTCTAGCGAATAACTGCAGAATAAATACAACAGCAGAGAAGCAGTCGCAGTTCTGCCTCAAACCTAAACAATAAACCCTCAGTGCAAACACTCACACAGTCTTAGGTTCTTGAACTCTGGCAGGTTTGCACTGGAGCACATCTGATAGAATATGTGGTAATTACGCTCGTTGTCTGCCTGAAAATAAATCACAATTATAGATTAGATGTAAGAAAAAACCATAATAACAGCAATAAAAAAGAATCCTCGTCTCACACACTACCTGAAAAACCACTCTGGACTTCTCTAACAGGTAGGTCCTCATGTTCGCTCCGATGATCCGGTACCTCCTGTCAAAGCTGATCTCTGTGTATTTCCCAAATCGGCTGCTGTTGTCGTTCCTGGTGGTCTTCGCGTTTCCTATTGCCTGTTGTAAAGAACCCATTTGACATTTTTTGCTCTAATTATCAAACAGACACTCGGTATTTCTTGCAAGTAGGGATCCTGGTTCAGTAAAAATCATACTTCTGTTATTGGGTTGGATGCCAGAACTTTGTCTTCAACTCGAGTCTGACTTCCAGATTTGCTCACAACAGCAAAGTATCTCATCGCGTATCGAGCAGACACAGTTTTACCAGCTCCAGATTCACCGCTGACGATGATCGACTGGTTCTTGTGGTTTCTAAGAGAGAAAAGGGAACGTAACACAGCTATAGCTATGCTATATATTCTATGTGGCTATGTGAGGTTTTCTCTACCTGGCCATCTGTTTGTAAGCCTCCTCTGCCACTGCAAATATATGAGGGTCCATGTCTCCCATGTTCTGGCCTGAGTAGGCATGAATGATTGCATCTCCATAGAGAGGGAGTTGTTTATAGGGATTTACAGCCACCAGTATAATACCTGGAAATGAGGAAACAGCACAACCTGAGTAAAAAGTTCAGACTGCTAACAGTGCCTTGGATATAGTTTGAAATTAAAAGTCTGCTTGCGGCTGTACCACAGTAGGTATAGATGATTCTGGACTCCACGAATCGCACTTTGAGGTTGTGCAGGACTGCAGGTTCGTGCAGGTAGCTGAGAGCTGTGAGGTCATTCTCCCCCACCAAGATGTCCGGGTTTCGAAGAGGAGGCAGCTGTGGTTTAGACGGGTCAATGGGGAAGCAGTGCTCCTGTCCAGACACAGACAATAAAAAGAAAAAAAAGAGTCAAGTCAGCTGGTGATTCCCAACATCATAAATCCATAACAGTTACACATGAAGGTTGTATCAGTCACTTTTCACTTACAGTGCCATCTTCAAGCAGCAGTTCAAGAACATTGTCTCCAGAGTGGAAGTCTCTGAGGATCTCGGCTGATTTCCACACTTGTTCTGCGTCTGGTATCCAAACTCTGTTGTACTAATAGAGACGATTTTGATTTTGATCATTGTTGCATATTTTTATAATTCTTACATAAACTTACAAAACCGGTAAATATAAGACAATCTCCTTTCATAAGTTGACTTCAACTCTTCTTTTTGGTGAAATGTATAAGTTTCAACATCTTAAATAAACATTTAAAGTATGAATTTAGGTGTGTCAAGTTTAAATTCCTTTGGATCCCGCCTGTCCTACATCCCTACAGCTCACCAATGCGCGGACAAAGTTTCCATATGTCTCTGTAACGCTCCAATACTCCAAACAGTAAAGAAATATTAACTTAACAGTAATAAAAGTGAATTTTTCTCTTACCTGTGTGTACAGCTCCAACACAGCCATATTTATGCATTATTGCACTAACTTCTCCTGACTGAACATTTGTTTATCACCTGCTGTATCACTGTACTTTCCAGGTTACCAACGATTTCCTCCCTGCCCCTGCGAGCTATGCCACAATCAAGTTAGACACAAGTACACAAAGCTACACATATCCTTTAAAATAAGAGTCGAACTGAAATTAGGCAAAATCATTTGAAACGTTTAAACCGACGTTTCACTGCACACATCATCCTTGCAGTTATTACTTTGTGAGCTTGCTCCATATTTTGCAAATGTACATCTTCTCATTTTAATATGTATGTTTTAAATTAATCTTGAATTCGTTTTCTAGCTGTTAGATGGTGCCGCTGTACGTTAATGAGATAATCATGAATAGATGAAAGGAATGGCATGGGGGGAAAAATTCTCTAGCTTTTCTTTTTAGAGAGAAAAGACTTGTTTTGTGGAGACACAAGCCACAACATTGCGAACCAGCGCTGACTATAAGAAATCGTGACAAACCTGATGCTTTATTGTGAAAGCCCCGTCAGCCATGTTCCGGTTGGGCTCATCTCTTTGCCGCCAGCTTGACGCTCACCTGCTGCGGACTTTGACTGTGACTCCGCCCTCCCGTCTTGTGACAGCGACTTGACAGAGTGGGTGTGCTCGTTTGATCAAGGATTCTCCCAACAAAAGAAACCGGATACAGACCTCGGTCACCTCACCATATGTGAACACTAAAACTTCAGCAAAAATCATTTAAAAGGGTAAATATTTCACCACTTTACACCAGTCTGACCCACAATGTCAGTGCACCTGCAGTGAGAGTTCACCACAGAGTTCTACAGGGACGCACATGGACACATCCCCTGTGGGCACACACACATTTAAGGCAACAGGTTAATCATTTATGCATTTTCAGGCCTTTTAATAAGTTAAACATCATCAATCCAGAACATGTGCATTCCTGAATCAGAAGGAAGCTGTTTTTAAGTTTCTGAATCAACTCTTTAAGTCTACTCCTCTTTCCAACATATGAGCAAATCCCTCTTTTGTTTCACGGAGGACGTGTACTGGTGAATACACTTTCATACCCAAGTACAAAGACAACAGTGAGAGTACCGATGTAAAGAGAGAAATAACAAGCATAACTGAAATGTTCTACATTTTCTGACAAACCTGCTGGTTTACAGATCCACTTTGGATAGCAGTGAAAGTCTCAGTAATATTAATGAGCACAACCCTCCTTACTGTAAAGCCAGCTTTAAGATGACAGACAGTATTAAAACTAGTTAAATATGTGGCGGCAATTGATCAGAAAATTGTGGAAAATCTTGATCATTGTTTTCCAAAGCCTAAGTTCACGTTCTTAAACATCATATTGTTTTTTCCCCACAACTCAAAGATATTTTGTTTACTGTCTTAGAAGAGTAATAAAACCAAAATCGTTTCTCAAAATAGCTGGAGTTTAATTTAGCAGTAGTTAAATACATATACAGTTGAATTCTTTTGTTTCTTCACCTTGGCCCAACATAAATACCACAAGTAGCTCCAGAAACATAAAATTACAGAAATAAAAGTGTTTTTTTATGCTAAGACATTTGAAACATGTAAATCAGATGCAAATAAACATTTTAAAATTGCTCATGATTGACTTTTTTTTTTTTTTAATTTGTCTATTGAGACACTCCAATCCATTGTTTTCAGGATGGACTTATATATTCCAATACGCAGATTGGTGTCATTTGTCAGTGTTAAAATGTCACATGTCCCATTTCATTCGTTGAGTTTATATATATAGCAAGGAAATCCTACACATGAATGACTGAACCGCTGTGTTCACAAAATATTCAGCAACACAGGAGTTGCCCCAAGTGTGGCAAGCGATGACCTTTAAGAGATGTTTTGCATATTCTCTGTTAATGCAGATACTATTCTTTAGCTTTGCAAAACTACAAATCTACTGGAAAGATACATGTAACATGTAAACAACCAATCTGACTTTTGATCAGATTTATTTAGTTAAAGCTGATCATAAAAAATATTCTTTTAGATACAAACTTTGGTGAAAGACAGTCTTTGGTGGTTTTGCTCTGAGAAGAAGAAAAGAAGAAGGTGTCAGAGGTCATTGATCTAGATGCGGGTCAGGAAGCCCAGTTTCAGGCTCGCAGGGATCTGAATGGTCTCCAGAGCCACAGAGGAAGGTGTGAATGGGACGGTGACAGAGAAGATTTTCTTGGTGTCCATCATTAAGGTGGATGAATCATTTCTGTCTTTCAAAAGATTCTACAAGTAAGGATATAAAAAAATGTTAGAGAAAATTTCATAAACAGTAATATTTAATGTAAAAGTGAGAATAAAAGAGACACTCACATTAATAGTTTCAATGAAACCGGTTGTCACTCGCTCTTCGAACTCAATCACTGGGGTGTACAAGGTCAGCACTTTAAGAATCTGCAGAGAAAAACAAACAATGATCAGAGCACTAGCAAAACATGACACCTACAGATTTAAACAGCTGAGCTTTACTGATGCTGGACCTGTGCTGTGTTGAGGGCAGTGCTCATGGCGCAGATAGCTTGAGCATCTCCTTCAGTCTTCTTGTTGATCTGTAGAAGCTGTGCAGCCTGTATTAGAGGCTCCAGAGTCTCCTTTGCTCCACAGTTATTCAGCTCCCGCTCCGTCAGCCATTCCTCCAACTGCCAAACATTGTACCTGAAGCCAGAATATTAGTGTTAATAAAGCCGTGAAGTGGTTCAGATTCAAAAACAAGCCAACACAAAAGCAACACATGATGCCATTATTATCTAGATTAGTCATTTATAAGGGTCTTTCTCACAGGATTACTTAATATGAAACATTATCTTTCTGTATTCGTTACTCATACAGGGATGCATTTCGTGGCCTGTCAGTCAAAACCTTGCATTTATTAATGTGCCAAACACATTTCTTCTCCTGAGCAAAGGCCCAACTCAAACTCCACCTTAAAATGTATTTTACATGGGGTTCTTATTTCTAGAATATTATGTCTCAGTTTAAATGTTATATTTTCATAAATAGTGCCCTCATGAGGCCAAACAGTAGAATCTCAAAACCTTTTAACCACAGACCTCCAGGTGGGTCAGTTCGCTCAGCATTCAGTCTAAAATATCAATTATCTCAGACAGAATCTGTGGTAAATGTGCACAAGATAATTCTTAACATATCCAGAGTGTCTCAGTTTGATATAAAGGTGTAGTCATAAACAATGGCATCTTATATTCCATTCACGTAACAGTTTTAAATTAAGTGTCTTAACAAGAGCATACATTATATGTAGCTAGAAGTCTTATTTACAATTGATCCAATAAAAATGTGATTTATCACTGTGTAATTTTGTATAAACAGGGAAGCTTTAAGGTAAAACCCAAGTTTAAAATTTAAGACTAATGTATTATAGTTTACTGAGGAAGACCTTAGCTTAACTTTAGACTATTTGAGAATTATAGCACTTTTATCATGTCAATCAGTGCTAATTTTCCAAATTGTGAAATAATGTGAATGTGCATATTTCATAAGTTAGTATCACCTGAGAGAGTTTCCTTGATGTACGCAGTAACTACCAAATTCCAATCCATACTCTCCTTTGCATATAATTTTATTGCACAAGGTCCAATATCGTGGTCCGTGTGTGTTCCTTGCTGTACCTGATCTGCAGGCCTTTACTCCAGGAGCACATGTCCTTCCTCAGCAGCAGGTGGTTGAGTGTGACCGCACAGATGATGTAAAACTGCTGCTTGACCACCTGTTTAATGAGGTCTGGATCCATCCCATGCTGACTCATGGTGGTGTGGAAGAGGGTGAGACGCTGCACGAGGACCTCCACTGTAACAGCCTCCTCATCTGAGGCGCTTTGACTTTTCTTCCTCAGGCCTGTTGGTTTGGAGCCTAAAACGCCCTGTATTGTCTCGTGCTCCAGCATGCTCGCCACTACACACAAGATACAGATTGAGGGAGACCTCAGAATCAAAGAGAACACGATATTGTTCAGAATGTTTAGTGAGATCTCCTCACCTATGAGGGTTTGCAGGATGTCCTCCATGCATTTGATGAGCTGACGGTAAATTTGGATGGCCAGATCACCGAATACCTGCTGGTACTCTGACAGTTCAAAATTGGTCAAGCAGTGCTCATTCTGCTTAGCCGTGTTGTGTATCATGAAAGCCTACAGGACACAGGGAAAGGACAGATATCCAGCGTTACTTAAAGGACACGTATAGCAGTAATCATGACACTGGTACGAACATCTTCTCAAGCTCACCTCGTCTCCACTGTACTGCTTCAGACAGTGCAATAACCTGCATGTGTTGGCCAGCCAGAAAGACACCACTTCAAAATCATCTCCCCTTCTCTATGGAAACAGTGTCAAAATTAGTGAATGCATGACTCACATTGTCTGTGCAGATTAAAGTTATATACTCCACCTTAATGATGCCTTTGATGCTGCTGATGGTGGAATTGAGCAGAGTGCTGACTTTCTGATCGTCATTCACATTGTCTGCATATCGTAGGCACATGAAGATGATGTAGGCTGGAAGCCCTGGAGTGAAGCGGACTGCTACACCACGAGGCTTCAAATCTGAGAAGATTAGAAGCTTTTACAGCAAAACACTCATATATGGTATCCTTTATGTGTGAGAAAACTTGGACCAAAGTTCAGACAATAACTTGCATAAACAATAAAAGTTTGGCACACCTGTGACCAGATTCTTAAGCAACCAGCTCTCGTCGCCCTCCCTGTACTCCAACATGCCCTGGTACTCCTTCTCCTTGCGGGTGATGTTCACTGCTCTGACAGGAGCGTTCGTCACAGGGGTACTGTTCTTTCGCTGAGCGCTCGCTAAACACAGCAATGATACAATATGAGCAATGACAAGATTAATGCTGCTGTAATATTATCTTAAAAAACATATATAAATACATGTGCTAACAGTCCGTGTGATTACCTTCAAAGTCTTCAATTTTTTTCATGTAGAGTTTAAGCTGTTTTTTCAGCTTACGTATGGTTTTGTCTTGTTTTTCTCCCTCCTCCATGAGTTCCTAAAATTATGCAAAAAAACAAAAAAACAAAGTAAGTGTTGGGGCAAACAAAATGTTCATACATGGCAGAAAAGTGTAAATTCTTAAAACTGTGAACTTAAAAACATCTTAAGATACAAATAAGACAAGATGCAGATCTATTGTCAGACTGATATATCTGTGTATTTTGGCAGAGCTAAGGCAGAGTGATCTATGTGGAGGGTCTATTCAGCCAGTAAGTAAACCCACCAGGTTCTCTTTGGTGAGCCGCGTGATCTCATGATTCAGGCTTGCATCAATTCGGGCATCTTCAGGCAAACAGAGGGTCTGAGCCAACAGCTGCTGTTGCTGATCCTTTTCACCCTTCAACGTCTTCATCTCCTCAACCAGCGTCCTGTACTTCTCACTGTGAACACGTTCCTGCTCCCGCATCTGGCACTCCAGAAGCCTGGAGGATGAACAAATAGATCAGTTTCATATAGCATTAACATGCTTGAATGCACTAAGAACAGAATGTTAGTTCGTTACCTATTGGTCTCTTTTAGGCCTTCATAAGCGAGCCACAGCTCTCCATCTTCATTCAGTGTGTGGATGTCAGTGGATCTGAGAAGGAGCATCAGGAAATGAAGATGACACATGCAGATTTTTGGTTCACAGAGTTAAATTTAAAGCTTTTATAGGCCTTTTTAATTGCAAACAGAATCTATTTAATACTTGTATCAGGATTATAAAAATCATTGTGTGAAGGTACCAAGTCCAGAACGGATGATACATCCTGGAATCCTTCATAATATTACATATTTCCAGTACTTACAGTAATTTATAGTGATATAATGAACAAAATTAATCCGACTGGGGTCTGCACAAGCAGCATAAAATGAAGAGATGGATGAAATAATGAAAAATGTAGAATTCTTTTTGAGGTTTTGCTGTAACTGACACTTGCCCATTATGACCTGATGTACAAAGGGTAGTAGTAGTGACACTGCTTTGATTAAAAAAAATAAGAAAGACTGAACAGCTTCCAGTGTGAACAATCGACTGTCACAACAATCCCACTTTCAGTTAACAATATCTCCCTATTACCAGCAATCGCATGCAAAAACATGACGAACATCACTGTCTGGAGCAGGCAGGCAACATTTAATTCTCTTCAATACCATCTGTGCTCTGTTTTTAAGATAATGAATTTAGTGCTTTTTAAGACCTGTAGCGAGCTGCTAGAATTCAATGAAAAGTCAAGTGGTCTCACCTGTCAACATCTTGAAATGAGGGGACTTCACTGAGATCTAATTTCACAGATTCTCCCAGTACAGAGTCCTGAAAGTCAGTGCATATATGATAAATCATTTCTATTAATACATTGAATTATATCTAACTATTACTGTCAAACCCATTTTGTCAAAAGCCTCAAAATTCTTAAACTTTCCTCATATAAAATAAAAATTACAACAAATCTCATTTAACTTCTCACCCGATGTTTAAGAGCCTCTTGGCGGACCATATGTGAGCGGAGGAGCAGCACTTCCTCTTTCCGCATTTCCAGCTCGTCGTTGGAAGAAGTGAGTTGCTCCAGCAGTATGTCGTAGGGCAGCGAGCCAGGAGCAGGGGGCATTAAATCACTGTTCTCAGTGGTGAGAGATTTTCTCAGCTCATTTAAATCCTGCTTCAGTTTCTTGTTCTCAGACTCCACTTCATGTCGCTGCATTAACACATTTAGAAAAACAAACAAACAAATCAAACATCAATAGAAGTGTTTTGTCTTGATTCAACTTTCCGTATTTCAACACATAAATAAATTGTTGTAAGTGTTTTTATGTAGTCTTGACAGACTAGTGTGTGTTTGTACAAAAAAGGCTGTGAATTAAGCAGCAATGCTTTTTGTAGTATGAAAGTAATTGTTGGACTTTTTGTGAACATCTCATTGTTGGGATTTTGAAACAGATGATGAATTCAAATACATTCAGTCACACCTTTAGTGTTTCCAAGTCCAGTTCTGCTCTGCGAGCGGTTTTCTGCTCCTCCACCTCCTTTTTAGAAAAATGAACACATAATGTAGACATCAGGGATGCAAGCAAAAACAACTAACATCTTAAGGATAAACGTCTGTTTAGCAATTTTAGATATTTCCAATAAGAAACCAGGCATTTCATACTTTTGCCTTTTCTTGTTGGGCTTCCTCTCTTTTATCCAGCTGCTGCAATAGTGACTGTTTGTCCTGCTCCAGTTCCTTCACTCTTCTCTGGAGCTTCAGGAGGATTGGCAGGTCAACCGTAGTCTCGGTCTCATCCTAACAAAACACAGCAAGCATTTGTTGATGAATCTCTTCACAAACTAACTAGAATGCTGCACTAATAGGATTATAATAGAGACTAGGCCAGAGAAAAAAAATCTTCCCACAGCTGGTTCAAGGAAGGAGCATCCAGTTCCCGGCATGTGCTGTGTAAACCCATCAACACAAGTAGCAACACACATTAAGAATTTTCTCTGTCCTTTCCCATCTTTGTGGCATTTAATGTCTTTTTTTTGCACATAAAGAAGTCAATAGGATGAGGAGAGTTATCTATCCCACTTGTTTGTAATTCCGTGAGGAGAAACAGCGATTTCTTTTCTCTGGCTTTTCAGAGAACAGAGCTATAAGACGTAATAGACAGGCCTGAGTTGGTGGGGATTTAATATGTGTCTTAGTATCTGTGTTATATATTTAACATGTTTGTGAGTATAAATGTGACAGATGTATATGGATGTATTTGTGTTATTTAAGTATTGCTAAAATAACAATGGGGACCCCAATAAGAATAGCTCCTGTTGTAATACAGTAGCTAAGTGGGAATCTACATAAACAATGTTTTCTGTGGGCTACCATACTTTCCTCTCATCACAAAACCAACCATTAAAGTAAAAATGTCATTTCAAAAACACACCTTACAATCTATGTATCTACATTTACAGTTCCTAATAACACAACACACAGTTGCTATTCTTTGAGTATAAAGGAAATAATAATGTTTTACAGCCACATTTAGGTGATGAGTATTTCATACATACCTCTGTTTGACCAGAGCTGTCTTCACCCTCAGTAGAGCCTAAACTCTGACTAAACTCAGATGAGTTGCTGCTGTAGTTGGAGTCTGTCCTCTTGTGAGTAGATTTACTTGAACTCTAGTCAGGAGTGAACAAGAAAACATATTATAGATGGAACAATTAGTCAAGTCTAAACTTGTTCCATCATGAGAGATCTTCTTTAAAGGCTACAGACAATTTGAACACTGATATGCTGGTAACATTTAACTTTTTCTTGTTATTGGTAATTTGTTCTAATTAAAGTGGTTCTGGTTTGTGAGTGGATCTTAAAATTCCCTTATTTTTATAATCTATCAAATCAACCAATGTTGCTGTTTGAGCATTAAGTGAAGCCAAACTAAATTCCTCACAATGTTGAACTCCATCTCCTCTTTCAGGTCTCGATGCCGCTCCTCCAGATGCAGGTGTTCACTGAGTAGACTCTGGTAGCGAGAACGTTCCTCAGCTAAGTCCTTGTCCAGTTGTTTGGTGTTGTCAACATTGGTTTTAATCTCTGGATCAAAAGCGTTAGTTTAGTTTGATGTATTTAGGTATTCTAAATGTAGGCATTACTGGTGAACTGTAAAGGCTTTAATGAATTGTTCCATACCTGTCAACTGTTGGGCCTGTTCAAGGATTTGCTTGTTCAGCTCATCTATGTTGCTGTTCAGTGACGTGTTCTTCATGTTAAGCTCGTCTACCACCTGATCATGAGAGGGGACAGAAATGATTCTTTTTCATCATAGCTTTTTATTCCATGCACAGCAAAATAATCGACCAAGTCCAAAAAATGTTCAAAGGGCAAAAAGTTCCGACTTTGCATTTCATTCTGGTCTGTTCTAAGTCAAAGGCAGCCAAATACATGCTATTATTGCCCCTCATATCACGCCATAGCTCACTAGCTGTGACCTATATGCTAAAGTTAAGACTGCTCCAATCTTTCTTGAACCCTCTGTGTAAGCAAACTATTTTCCCATCATTAAAATCAGCAGTACGACCTACTACACAATACAAGTAACAAACAGATATAGTAATACACATAAAAACCTGATTCACAAAAAACACCATTTAGCCATTCAAAGGCTGAATAAGACACTGATTGAACAGGACAAAATGAACAAAGGCCTACTGTAGGCCTACTGTAGCAACAGTCAGCGGGTTATAGAGTAAAATATGATTTAAGTTAACTGTCTTTTAAAGTACTTTTTCCACAAATTTGGCCAAGTTCGTAGGCACTTGAGTTGGGGGAAATGAAACAACTTTAAAATAGACCTACCTGTTGTGTCTGCTCCTTGTAGGCCTTTGTGTGCTCCTCTAGGTCTTCTTTCTCTCTGCGGGTTTGTTCCAGCTCGTGTTGAAGGAAGGAGAGCTGCTCCAGCAGTGAGGGAAGTGTTCCTGCCTTGGCTCTGGCCTCCTGCTCTGATTTACGTAGGTTTTCTATCTCTTTGCTCTGTCTATCTCTATCCACGTTCTGGGTCTTCTCCACAGAGCTCAGCCTCTCACTGAGCTCTCTGTTTTCTTTATGCTGCAGGGGGAAATACACACACATGCTGTGCATGTGATATGACAACTCCCAATGACCTAATGTTTCTCAAGCTCCATTTTTTTCCTTATTCCAGAGTAAACAACTACCTACCACATTCAAAACAACACATGCATACTCGCACAATACTCACCTGCTCGATTATTTTGTGCTGCAATTGCATAATCTTGTTCTCCATGCCAACGTTGAGCTTCCTGAAGTGCTCCACAGAGCGCGCCTCCACTTTTGCCTTCTTTAATTCCTTCCTGGCCCTCATGCGACGCACACAACTCTGTAGCAGGACGATAGCTGCAAGGATGCGTCTGTAGTGCCGCTTGACCAGCCATCCTTTCACCCACTTCTGAATGACCACGGCCTTTTGCTCATACATCAACTGTAAAAACAGACAAGTATACAACATCTGGTGTGAACTGTGAAAAATGGTCATCACTTGCAATGAAATGAATGAAATGAAATGAAAAATACTTTATGTATCCCAGAAGGGAAATTCAATAAGTGTTAATGAGGGTTGAAACTCTTAGAGTGAAACTCTAACTTATTTCATTTCTTAAAATGAAACTCCAAATAGGTGTGACATTACCTTATAGTACTGCTTTCTGGCCATGTAGGCCCTCCAGTAGCACTGAATAGTGAGGGCTGCAGAGCGCTGCTGCTGGTAGCATCTTCTTCTCGCCCACATTCGTACATTGCGCTGAATGATAATGGCTGCTTTGGTTTGCCGCAGAAATTGAACATAACTGACAAAAAAAAAGGAAATATGCTTAAGATGTTTCTAGTGTTTCTGAACTTCCATTTCTGTTTTTTTAAGTCTCCACTCACCAGCGTGCCTGGTGACCCCGTACATGTTTCTGAATGGTGATAGCAGACTCCCTCATCCTCAGATACTTTTTGCGGGCCAACCAGCAGCGGATAGTCTTCTGGATACGGACACAAGCCATGCGTAGTTTGTCAGATCGCAGCTTCTCCAGGTAAGCCACCTGGCCAGCCCTGAAGAAGATCTTGTTTTTGCCAAACTGGTACTTCTCCTGGTCCTACAAACAAAATACAAAACACTCTGACTTAGGTAACGTGGAATATTTTAGTGAGTCTGTGAAAGTAACATTTATTTTGTCATTGACATTCTGCTTTAGTACAATTTAGACTAACCTTTATAAGCTTTTCCAGGAGATTTTTGCAGGTCTGTTTTTTATCACGAAGCGCATCCTTTTGCTTCATGAGGACCCGGTAACGACTGAAGAATTCCTGATAAGTCCATCTGCAATATTCATATATAATAAAACCTATGAGACAAGCTGTATATCACGCTTCTATAGGTTTATGTATTATAGACAAATCACAGTGCGAACAACTGCGCATGGCCCTGTGCTTTGTACCAGATACTGCAGCTGATATGCTACCTAGATGGGAAACCTGCTGCTGAGATCCGGATTGTTTCCAGGATGCCACATGCTCGTAGCTGCTGCACAGCCCTCACAGGGTCCAAGCTTGATGTAAGATAAGATACAAACAACTGTTACAAAAATGAGTGTACAACTCTTTATTTGTGTTTGTTAAGGATAATTGTATTAAACGGTGAAAAAGTGGAAAAATCCTCCTCACGTGAACGGAGCTTTATCATCATTTGGTTTGATGCAGCGTACGTAGTGAGGAGTTGTAGCATTTAGCGTGTCCATCAGCAAATGTAGAGACTGTCGAAACTGAATAAAAAGACAACAATAAATCCTCCTTATGCATAGGAAAATGAATGAATGAAAAAACAATATGCTTAAAAATGTCCACATTCAGTTCTAATTCTCCATTTTGACAGAAAATTGTCTAATCCAATTTTGTGATTGATATGCATTCCCTTAAAAGCAACTAAACCTGACACAGACTTCACATGGCTGAGAAAACTATTAAATTCATTTTCCATAACTTCTCCATAACTATGCATCTTCTCTGAGGTTTTCATGACAATGAGAACTGCAACTAAGACACCGCCAAATGTCATGTTGCCTCTTTGATGCGCTCACCTGCAGCCCAACAGTCTTCTTGTTATCCCTCTGAGATGGTCCAGCCCTTCCAGTGGTGCTGCTACGTTTGTTAGCAGAACTTGTTGGCTTCTCATCATCTTCAAACAGCTTCAGCAGCAGATCAAACTGAAGAGACCATTTTTCAGATATTAAAACAACAAAACACTCATTGAACAGCAGGTGGCAGTGTTTTGAATCTAACTTTATGAGTAGGTGTACTGTGTTTCCTCCAATAGTAGTGTCTGAACAATTCAAGGGTGTGTGCCCACAGACTTGCAACACAAAAAGTACTTAACAGTAATTGGCTCTTGGCTGCTTAACAGTCAAAGTGGTGCAGACATTATGTTCCACTGAATACATTTCTTCCCGGACTTCCACAAAGACTAAGTGGAAAATGGGTAGAAGTGAGAATATAACACACGAAAAGAAAGCTCATATTTTCACCTTGCTATTTTTCAGCACATTTATCTGCTCCTCATTGACTGTGTCCTTATTTTTCTCCAGGAAGCCCTCACACTGGTACTCCACCTAGGACACAAAGGACCAGGTCACACAGGGTTCTCTGACTAAAAAAGCAGCGGTCATAAATAGACTGATTAGTACAGTTTCAATATAAAACAATCGTCAAATATTTGTGCCAAAAGCATAGATTCCTGACTTTCTAGACAAGTAATTACAATATCACACTTTACGCTCTTCCACACTACTTGTTCTATTCAAGCTAGGGGGGGGCTAGAGGCTATCACAGCAAATATTAGGTGAAAGGGTGAAATATACCCTGCATTAGTCACCAGTGTATAAAAGGGTGAAGACATACAAGCACATTTGCAAACAATCAAGGGGAATTCTGACTTCCTATTTGGCCTAACCAGTACACATGTGGACCGTGGAAAGACACCTGAACAACTAAAGAAAACCCATTCAGATACAAACACAATATGCAAACTCCACACATAAAGATTTTAGCCTTCCCATGTTGGACCAAAAACCTTCTTTTTTTTAACCTATGGTAACCACTGGGATGCAATGCCACCTCAGCATGAGCCATACAATCATGTTTCACCTTGTCAGCAAAGTGGTGGATGATGAAAGCTCTGTTTGATAACCTGGGTTTATCAAAGTGAGCATTCTGCTTCAGGAGGGTGTTGTACAGCTTCTGTGCCCATGTGTCGTCAGAGCCTTTGGGCATCTATGGAAAGAGGAAGAGCTGACACATCACTTAGTCATGGCATTACTCATAACCTCCAAACTTGGTGCGGAACTCCGGAAAGTAACTGGACAGAGTTTCACTGACAAAAAGTGGAAACTCTACTTTACCTTGCACTCTTCATCCAGAAGATCCAGAATGCCCAGTTTGGCCTCAATGAGATTAATGCACGGCTGGTTGTCATAGAAGTCGATCAGTGTCCAAGGGATCTCCTCTTTCATGTACTCCTCCTGCTCCAGTTTGAAGACATGCTGGAGGGGAGTAGTGGCTAAAAATGAGTTATGTGTACTGCATGGTTGGAGTGAAAACTGAACATGTTGAGCAGAAAAAGACACAAACCAGGTTAAACTGTTGTTGAAGCTTCTCATTGGCATAATTTATGCAAAACTGCTCAAAGCTGTTGACGTCGAATGTTTCAAACCTGAAGAAAAAAACCTGTTTCAGTTAAAACAACAGTTCAGGCTATCTGTGGAGCATGAATGGAAAAACCTTAAACCTAGAAATAAAAAACATACCCATAAATATCAAGCACACCAATGAATGAGTGCTGTTTCACTGCAGATTTTAGGGCATGGTTAATGCTTCCCACAATCCGGCTGAAGAGTCTGGCATAAATGTGTTTGGCTAGGGCGTCTCGACCATAGACCGCATTCATTTTGGAAACAGACTTAACGTAGGTTTCTGTGGTCGTCTTGAGTTTTCGGTGACACAGCCAGTGAGCCATTTCTTCACAGGGCACCCCCATCAGCTCACAGAAAACTATCAGGTGGGCATTATCTGGCTGGAAATACATGAACAGCAATGATCGTATACAGGTAAAGACATATAAGACACATAAGATTATACAATGTAGAAGACAAAATGCTTAGAAATTGTTGTGAACAGTACCAAGATGCTGCATCTGTCTGCTGACTGATCTTTCACATCCACATTGCTAAGATGGAGAATAGCTGACAGAATTTGGTAAATTTCCATTTGATCACTTTCACCAATTCCTACAATTAAAAAGAAATAAAACAATACAACAAGAAACTACAGTCAGTCATGTCAGGCAAAACAAAGAATGCAAACACCAAATAGCCACCACATTAAAACCACCTGTCTAATACTGTGTAGGTCCCCTTGTGTCACCAACCAGGATCTCTGAGGGTATCGGGATGTTCTGCAGCATCCCAAAAATGCTCAATCGGATCAGATCTGGGAAGTTCTGAGGTCATCTAAACACATTGGGCTCTTTGTCATAATTTTCAAGTCGTTTCTGAGAAGTGTTTGCAGTGTGGCTGAGGATTATCTGTCTGTGGTTTTAATAGTGAGGTTTATTGGTGTATATACAGTATTGTGTGATTAACCTTTATATGCAAACCTTATTAAAAATGCAATCACCACTCACCTAACAGTGAGAATGCTCTCCTGGTATTGCACATCTCTTGGGCGTCGTCCACTCCATCTATGACTGGGCTCCCACCCTGGTTAGTACAGTGGAAGTCATCTGCACAACCTTCAAACATTAATCAGAAAATATTATATTAACATGGACTGACTGGTACAACTGCTGCAGCTACTTTTGACATTTTTAAAATCCCATGTAACTTTTCCTTAAAGAAAAGCTGTTATTTTAGAGACCCACATACCTAACTTGAAGGCTTTGAACTCTGGTAAATGTGAAGAGGCACACAGCTGATAGAATATATGGTAGTTTCTTTCTCCATGGGCCTAAAAATAGTGCAAACAGATGTAAAAATGGAGACAAGAAAAAATACTGCAACACATTCATTAAAACTGCATCTACTGAACGTACAGGGATAAAGTCAGGCCTAAACTGAAATTAAATTCTGCCTTAAAACTGCTTTACAAAACCAAATAGGCTGACATCTCTCTGGTCCGAGCAGGCTAAACTGTGTGTTGTATAAGCTGTTTGCTAGTGCACTGCTAAGATACAGATGTTACATGATCACGGGAGTGTTTAAAATCAGTTTACTGTGAGAAGAAATGCATGAGATGAGAAGAAATGCATGAGATGGGAAGATAGGATGGGCCACATTGAGACACTGAAGGCAGTCACCTCAAGGCATGCATGTAAAATCCATACAAATTAAATGTACCTGATACACGACTCTGGACTTTTCCAGTAAGTAGGTTCTCATGTCCGCCCCAACTATACAATGCTTTTTGTCAAACCCAATTGCAATGTACTTCCCAAAGCGACTGCTGTTGTCGTTCCTTGTTGTCTTGGCATTTCCAATGGCCTAAAGAAAATACACATATCGGCAAATCAGCAACCTTTTTCATCTTATATCGCCATCGTATTTTGCTGCAGTGTTGAATGTTACCTCCATGATGGGACTGGATGCAAGAACTCGCTCCTCAACATTGGACTCACCGGACGAGCTGACTGTGGCAAAGTAACGCATAGCGTACTTAGCAGAGACAGTTTTTCCAGCCCCAGACTCACCGCTCACTATGATGGACTGATTTCTTTCATCTCTGCATGAAAATGTGACAGCATAAGGACCAGTTATCAAACACATTTTAACATTTTACTATCTCTAAAATGTAAAATGAAATGCATTTTGAGGTGTCCCAACCTGGCCATCTGTTTGTATGCTTCCTCTGCTACTGCAAAGATATGAGGGTCCATATCCCCCATATTTTGCCCACTATAGGCATTAATGATGTCACTGTCATAGATAGGCAGGCTCTCATAAGGATTGATGGCAACCAGGACAATTCCTAAAGTCCAAAAGGAGAACATTTTAATTAGACTCTATAAAAATATTATAAACTTCTGTTATTTAACACGGATTCAAATTAATGTACAATGAACCGTGAATATAGTGTGCAATACTTGTTTTAAATTCATGCAATACATTTAAGTGTTGTGTTCCTTTAAAAGCCGCGTGCAGCAGCATAATCAGCATAGCGTACTGCAGATTGTGACAGATTGTTCAGTGTGCAGGGCTCCAAAGTCTACATGGACAGTGATAGTGCAAGTCAAAGGAGATGAAACTCATTACCGCAGTATGTGTAAATCAGCTTGGAGTCGATAAAGCGCACTTTCAGGTTGTGTAGCACTGCTGGCTCATGGAGGTAGCTCAGAGCTGTAAGGTCGTTTTCCCCCACCAGGATGTTGGGGTTTCTTAGCGGTGGCAGATTGTTGGTTCGAGGGTCAATTTTGTGTTCCACTTTCTGGAAAGATGCAAAAAGTTTGCATTGAGCGTGTACAGTCAGAAGACAGAAAGATGAATCAAACTGAGGAAAAGCTGTGAGGAAAACCAGTGGAAAAGAAATTAAAAATAGATGGTTAAACACAACAATATTAGGATCAGTTGTACCTCAAGCTGAAGCTAACAACCAGCATACTTGGCCTGTTCATGTTCACTCACGATAATACTCTGGCCTTATTTCCATAACTCATGAGCATGCCCTGACTCGACTTCACAGCTTTTTAACCGCAGTGTGTTCATCCCTTAGTGCACCTATTCTGAAGCTGGGACACAAACTTCTTGTATTGAAACTTTTGCAGCAGTGCAAAAAGAGGGTTCAGGGTGTTTGTCTTGCCTGAGAATCAATGCACGTTTATCAAACAACACAGCTGTCTTCAGTAATCGTTCATGCACATTGAAATTTCTGAGGCTTTGTTGCCAGTGTTCTTGCAGAGAAATGTGTGCATGGCTTTCTGACAGAACATCACACACCCATTTCCACCTCAGTGCCTCCATCTCTCTGTGTGTGACAGTGTGTCCGTGCAATATGTGACATTTGACAGTCTCACCGAGCCATCCTCCAGCTGCAGAGACAGCGTCAGGTCGCCAGGAGTGTAGTCTTTGATGAGCTCTGCTGATTTCCACACTTCTGCTGCATCTTGGAGCCATACACGGGCATACTGATGGACAGAGAGGACACCGGGTCAGAGTCATTCAACCACACTATCACAGCCCCGTACAGTAAAACAGCGGTGACATGTACCTCAGGAGGATAGCATGATAGCTAACTTGAAGTCAGCAGACAGCAGTCATGCGTGTAATGTGGATGGAGACGGGGTGTTTTAAGTGGGAGACTTAAAGAAAAGTTATAAATGGAGATTTTAAAGACTCAAAAGCTTCGGTGAACATCTGAAACTGACGGGTTCAATCCCCATTTTTGACAGATATGACCGGTAATCAGGCGAATCACGTTAGTTAAGTAACTAACGTTAGCTCGGCGGAGGAGAACCGTTGAATAAGCAGAACAACGGACTAATTTAATCCAGTTTTCCTACCTTGGAGTAAAGTTCAGAAGCTGCCATGGCTTTCAGCTTGTTCAGTGAAGCTTCGGGGAAGTTCTCTGCCCGCAGAGAGAAGAGGGGCACATTTCAGTGACTCTCAGAGTAGAAAACTTGAAGTTTAGTGAGCTCCTCTCCTGGACTCCCCGGCCGACACACTCCGAACAGATGTCAGTCAGCCGCGCGTGCCCCGACACGTTGGGCTCTCGTGCCTCCCAGCGGCCAGCACGCGCATGTCACATAACACACCTGAGCACGAGGACTCAGACGTGTCACTGTCACTATCACACATTAGTGATAGTAGACGCAGGAGAATCATAGATCAGGCCTGATTGTTGTCTGATCATCATGTTTGAAGAACCACTTTACCCAGAATGAACCCTCAGACTTCAATTTTTAAAAAGTTACACAGACGGAATGAAGGACAAAAATGTACCTGTAAATAAACACGTATAATATTATATAACATCATAACATTATATAATATATAAAATCAGTCCTGATCATAACTAACAAATGTTTAGACCTAAGAAAAGTAATGTCACAATCTGATTAAAAAATAACCAAAACGACTATTTTAAAGCCAAGACTCCAATATTAAAGCTTAATAACATACAATGAATTCATGCTGTAGTGGCAGGAGGATCAGCAGTTTTAATGTGATTCAATAAACAATTTTTTGTCCTTAAGGTCCGGAGTGTAGCTTTTTTGCACACAGTTTATTATCGATGAATTATGGGAGCTGAGGCTGAAATGTAAAAATACACACCTTTACCCAATTTTATGCCATATGTAATAATACAGCCAAATTTAACAAAAAAACAAAAAAACAACTTAAAAAGACAAAACTGTCCCTGTGGTTACATGAGGATTATTATTGTTAAAAATTAATGTCGTAATAGTTAATCCGTCTTTCCTCATCATATTGACTTTAACCCTGTAGGACCCACTGTTTCAAAATTATATACTTAATTTTTAGCTCTAAAAAAAAAAAAATCTGTAAATGTTTTTAAACACCACATTTACATAGTCGGTGAGTCCTTCTGTTCAGCCTTGTATTGCTATTGGATCGTCTATGCATATTCAGGTCCGGCCATCAGATCATGAACTCACATAACTTTGCCTAATGCTTATCTGTTTGTTTTATTTGACTGATTATGTAAAGATGTAAGTACAATGCCTTAAATATTCATTTGGTGATTATTGTAACGTCTAGAACATGCAGATATTTACTTAAAAACTTGTTCACGGAACTGAATTTGGAGCTCATTATGTGCAAATCCATATACCTGGGTGAGAGTGGTGGTCAAAATAACTCGTCTGCTTGACATAATTCTTCGAGACGCTGCACTTCTCACATTTTCACATATGGAAAATATTATCATTATTAGATAAATAATGTCTTTGATGATTCACTATAAGTAGATAAAAATTTGTTTTCTCTGGTAAAATGTTTTATATATTGAATTAATTAATTCTGGCTGCAGTACTTCTGTAACAGCAATGCAAACTGTATCATATCAAATAAAAAATACATTTCATTGATGCAGGGTGAGTATGATAAGCAGAGTGTTATATGCACGTCAAACAGTATTGTGTGACTTTAGTGCGGTGTGTAAATATGGTTAGGATTCATTTGCACTGAAAATATTTGGCTTAAAAATACTTGTATTTCCATTTGAGAATACCATTCTTCAAAGGAAAAAACGTCTTTGGGATTTATTATTTATTATTGCAATTGATTAACTGAAAACTCAAATAATATTTTGAATAAAATTTAATGCTGTGTTTTTATGAATAAATGATTACTTATAAAACTATAACCTGCTTAGACAATGTGAGTGCAAATACATAAGCGCTGCTTCCAACTACAGCCAACCCCTCTCACTAATGCATCAGAAGCCAAATATATAACATCTAAGATGTTAAAAAGACTAAAAATGACCCATCTTCCAGTTCCCTCTGGGTAAGGTGGTGCTCAAGAACTGCACTACAGCATTTCTGAGGTACCGACCCAGACAGCTCTTGTTTCATGTATAACTTCACATGCAAGATGGGAAACTTCACTAGATTTAGTATGATTAAAACTTCCGACACCACTCCATTTTGCTATATGTAGTTATATCTCCATAATAATAGTTATCGGTCAAGAAAATCTGTTATACAGGACTGCAATAAGCACGCATGTGTTACTTACTTCTAAATTAACATAAAAGAAAGAGTAAAATCTTAGCATCAACAGGAAAACCACTAATATGAAAACTTTGAGTATTGGCCAATACTGCTATGAAAATACACGACCAACACATGTGTTCCTAGGGGTTGCATGTGTTCTAGTTTTGTTATGTAGTAACACCTGAACATAAAAAAAGGAAATGAAAGGACACATTTAACTGAATAAGTGTAAGATATTATGCAAAACTATTTTATTTACAAAACAAATGGCACAGTGTGACTGCACAATAAATGCACATCCACACTTCAGACAAGTCAAGGGAGCTTCTCTTCCATAAAATCCTAAGTGATTCCAGTCAGACAGTGAAGGACATTTCAGGCAAGATTCACAACTAAGATTCTCACTGAGGGAGCAAATATTGCTCAAGAGGAACAACGGTTCATTACTTTTAAGGCCATTTTAGAGGTCAGGATGAGATGGAGACCAGCAGCAAGTCATTGCAAACCAATGTTACTGATGTGAATTAAACACAACTGGCTACAAAGCGTGTATAATCTAGTGTTCAGCACTTTGAAAGCACTGAATTAAATAGCATCACACAGACAGGGAGGGACACAAACAATTAAAGATTAGAAAAAAAGGAGGATTACTTCACTTTTCACTATTTAAACAGACATGCCTCCATATGAGCATGTGAACAGTATCAAAGACAAGACTGCAAATTACACTTTTTTTTTTACAATTACAATTTTTGCCTCAATCATCAGTAACATAGAGGAAGAAGATTCCTTTGCATTGAAGAAAACAAAAGCTTTACTAAAGCTCTTCAACTGCTGCCAGACAATTTGTATGGAGGCACATATCCTTAAAAGTGAAAATGTTCTATGAAAATAAGAAAACATCAACATCCATTCATATTTACGAGTGTGATATGTTCAGAAATCAAAAAGTGTTCTGGTTTTTTTTTTTTAAGATCTTGAGAAACATTTTTCAGCTACTACTTTGCAGGACTTTTTTCATTGACACGTAGGTGCCTGACAATCGCCAATTGTTCTCAAGTATTTGGCTTGGTATACAACTTGTTCTTAGAGAATACATAAAAAGGAGAAAAATAAACAAAACGTAAACAGCAGGTAGAAATGAATTGGGAGCTGGAATGGTAGCAAAACCGTAAACTTAGATCCATCAACCAGCCAGTTTGCTGGCCACGATGGAAGTCTTTCTTTGAGGCAGGTCCTGAGGTGTTGGGATGTGGTCCCCTGTGATCTCAGTCTTCTCCGTCGGGGCTGATGGCAACTGTTTATTCTTCATTTTTGCCTTGGCCATGTTGTAGTCACCAGAGTCGAAATACTTTTGCTGGACAAACAAAGAAAGCACACAGTCAGAATACTGCAAGACCTTAAAACTGGTTATTTTTAGGTGGCTTGACAAGTTTCGGTCAGAAACACACCCCCTTCTGAAGTCTTTTCCTGAGAAAGTCTGAGCCGCCTGGCTTGGCTCCAAGGTTGGGATACCTGGCCTTCAGCTTGGCTTCCTCTTCTTTCTCTGGGCTGATTACTTTGTCCTCCATTTCCTGTTAAAAGAGCACAGAGTGTATGGATGACAAAGTCTAAAGTCAGCTAACTTGAAAGATACAAAACTTAAGTTTCTGTAGAAATGCTTGTGTTATCAAAAAAGAAGTATCAACATGTTTTCTAACAGCAGCAGCTGGCATGGCTGCTGATTATTTTTCATATGATGCAGGCGCCGCCATGAGGGAAACTCCAACTGGTGTCTGAACTAGCATTAATCTTGCCGTGTAACTTAGCATGATTAGCTGCAGTAAAAAATCAATGTTAGTTATCAACTTATTTACAAGCGTCTGCAGGAACCTGGTTTTAAAACAGTAAAGCTTGGCTTCACCAACAAACGCTGGTAACAAATTAGCTAATTATTTGGCGGCAGCATCGTTGAGGGCATTAGTCAAGATTAGCTACCAGCTAACTAGCTCGGTGCTAGCCGCCTGCTCGTTTACAGACTCGACGTGCTAGCACCGCTGGCTAACTAGTGTAAATGTTGGTTAAATTTGTAGTTCGTCAACACAACTTACCTGCTGCTCTTCCGAAATCCTCGTTCCTTCGACTTCCTCGGACATTGCTGTGCTGAGTCCCCGCTCTGATCGCTAAACTGTGGAAGTAGCTGCACAACACAACCAGCTCCTCTGGAAGATGAACGGTAGCACTAGCAGCAAGCAGGCGGGCGAGGGCAGCAGCCTGACAGGCAGCCTGTCTAGCAACAGGCCGATGAGTCGATGCCAGAGACACAGATGGGAGGGACACCAGGTTCATAGATCATTTATGAAAGCCTTTAGGGGACTTCAGTAAAATGATCATGTACACTGGAAAATGTATTTCCACAATAGCATTATAGATTTAGTTAATGTGAAGTAATTTGATATTGATTTGAAAAGATACCACAAGGGGAGAAGAGTGAGTGATGCCTAGACATGTGTTGAGTCAGCAGTTAGAAAGGAAGATACACAGGAGAATGCATTTGAAAGCAATGTAAGTCATGCGGCATCTTTTCCAAAATAATAAAAAGTTTCATTCTGTGCTTAAATTTTGCATTTTTCCAAAAACGAGGGGGACCCCCAGATCCCCTGCTTAATGTGCCCCCCTAATGCTCAAACAACACCTACAACATTACCTAGACTGAGAAGTATGAAGTCAGGATGTTCTTTTGGCATCCAGGAAGGTGGAACCGCCAACCAGACTGAATTAGCACACAGCAGTCCACACCCAGAATCAGCCTAACCACTGTGGATGATCATCCTGTCAGTGAACCAGCAGAGCAGCCAACACCTTCCCTTAAACCAGACTCTGCTGTGGCTCCAGCTCTACCAGTTTTTTGAGGCCTTTCCTGCTGAGCCTCCAGTATTTGAAGGAATCAAGACTCAAATGTGGTGCCACCTTCCTGCCATTATCAGTGTTTCACTCTGCCTTAGCCAGTCCATCCTCAATTTACATCACATGATAATCTCGACTCAGCGCCTGCCTCCATCCTGATTATCCAGCTCTACACATTGTACAATATATACATTATATCTGTGCAGTGAGGAAAATGGCACGTAATGCGTCTTAACAAAACAACCATTTTAAGTAAGTAGTTTTATCAGCAAAAATCCACATATGACATCAAAGTAAAATGGCTTATGGTTTCTTAGGCTTATATTGGCAATCCATGATTTGTTTTGGCAGCTCTTAAGTGTAATTGAGCTATGGCTACAGTAGGAATGTCACAGAAAAAAATGATAAGAACATTAATTCCCAAAAGAGTCTTTATTACCTCTTAACAAGTTCTGCATTATTGTAATACATTATACTTTGCAACAGGATAAATGCTTTACAGTCCCAACTACCACACAGTAATAGTAATTTTAAAAAAAAAAAAAAAGGGTGGGGAGGGAGAAATGCATTTAAATTGCTGCGGCTTTGAAGGAAGGCCTCTGTTAATGCATCCAGTCCTTTCACAGGCATTTTGAGCTGAATGCATCACTGTGTCCATCGTCTGTCATTTGGAAATTTTAATTCCAAACACAAGAACAATATAATACGAGGCCAACTTGGACTTGAGTTTTATGATACAAATTGAACCCCTCGGGGATGACATTAATTATCTTCATCCCCCATTTCCACATCTTCTTGTAACTTCTGCACCATTTTGTCTTCCATTTGTTTGGCCTTCCCTGCAAAAACAAAGACAAAATGCAAAACATGTTTAAATCACAGGCTAATGTTTAGGACACTCATTATGTAGTATTTTAATCTTTTAACAACCATAACCGACAAACAATCTACCAGTGCTAAATTGTGCATTTATTATCATTTATGGTAAACTTCCACTGGGAGGAGAGGAAAAGCAATAAAATAATAGTTTCATTTTTATGTGAGGACATGAAGTACATCTGGTATCCCGTTACATCTGCTAAAGTCACACTTGACTGAAAGAAGTCAGCATTAAATATTAATCAAATTACTTGCAGATTATTACACATTTCTTGCATATAATTTGACTAACCAGTATTTTCAATTTTGCTTTACCTGCATGTGGCGCCTTGATAAGATGAATGTTTTTCTTCACTTCGTTGATGGCCTCTTCTTTCTCCAACTCTTTGCCCTTCTTTAATCTATACAACAGAGACAAACACCATTTAAGGCAAAAACTATTGTGCAAATACCATATGTCTTCATTTTGAAAATCCATTACACATAAAGCAGCAGCTGCAGGATATATGAAAAAACAAAAGAACTTAAAAGACAATTCATGGTTTGAAAAAAATAAACTGCTTACCTGTTCATGATAAATCTTGCCTGTCGTTTCAGTTTGATTTCCTCCACCCTCTTCATTGCTTCAACTGTAGAAGTTAACAGTAAAAAACATCAAAATGCTGCGCAGAGAACTACATATTTTTTCACATTGTGTTTCAAAGAAGTGAAGTTCTACATTACCTGTCTTGTCCCACAGCTGCCTGTTGTATTTAACAGGGATATTTCTGCGTTTCTCAAACTCCAATGCGTTATCCTGAAAGACAACATGTTGGTTAGATAAGGAATAGTAAAACAAATCAATGATGAGAAAAAGTGTTCTGCAGATAACGAACTCACCACTGTCAGCTCCTTTCCTGATGCCTTTCTGAATGCCTTGGTCCATCTGGTTTTTCTTGGGTTTCGCTTCTTCTTGAAGTTCTTGTGGCATTTTGATTTGCAGAACCTGAATGTCTACATCATATTCAATAATTCAATAAAAAAAGGAGAGGAAAAACATAACGTAAGGTTTGGCTCAATGAGAATGGATGGGACTATGAACAGGTGAGCTGTCAGCAGTACAAACAACATCCTGCATTACAGATTTGATACTATATGTGTTGAAAGCTACAAGCTCTCTATCCTTATGCATAAAGCCACATTAGTTGACATTAGTTTATCACAGAAACATTAGTAACAGTGTTCATTGTCCGACAACAACAAACTGCAGTAAAGAAATGTCAATTTAAAGATATCATTATCAAAAGCGATAGACTGGCGACCTGTCCAGGGTGTCCCCTGCCTTCACCCTAAGTCAGCTGGGATAGACTCCAGCCCCCCCACGACCCTAGTGAGGATTAAGCGGTGTATAGATAACGGATGGATGGATTTTCAAAAGTGTTTCTGCTATGTGCTTATGTTATTGTAGCTACTGTATCAGGTTTTAGAACAACTAAATCAGCATCAACTGAAAAAACAGACACAGGGCTGTAATATTTAGCTCTTTTTTGTGTTTTTAAATTCAGTTTTGCTTTAATGACCATGTACCATTTTAAATGCAATATTTCCAAAGCAAGTTACACATAGTTTATGGCTTAATTTAATAATTTTATTTTTTTTTAAAAAAGGACATCATGCGGTTCACAGTTAAAAAGCAACATTTTAACTGGCAGAATCTGGGGTTTACTTTAAATCACTTCTTAAAACCTATTTTAGAGCTTTTATTCTTCTTCCCCACTGTGGCCAACATGCTTCTTCACAGGGAACATTCAGACTCACTGAGTTTTCCACATATCATGTTATGGAGTCTTAACTAATCCAATTTTTATTTATTTTTTAGCATGTAGACCCGATTAGGCCCAGATCAATAAATACTGTATACTATATACATATATAAGATCGGACTCCAAAATCAGAGACTGTGTTTTACAGACTTCGTAGGACAATCTAATGTAGATTTAATTTGTCTGTAGCCACTTTTAATCTGGACCTGGTCTAATGTGATTCTAATGCAAGGAAATGCTGTGAAATCTAACTTAAATCTAAAGTTGAATAACGGTTTCTGTTTTGGAAAGGAATTTCTGCCAGCACTAAGGAGCATCACATTTTTAACATGGTCTTAGAGTCAGTGTTGCAAGATCATTTTAGTCGTTATCGCATCTAAACGTTTAAAAATAACATCAGCACAGTCTCACCAAATATCAGAAACTTTACAAAGGCATTATAATTTCCAGAGCAAAAACTATAGAGGTGTTTGCTTTTGTGTTTATCGACAGTCTATAATTCAAGGCTCCTGTTTCCACGTCGGAACATCAGAGGGCGCACTTACTCCATCAACCTGGACCAAGCCCTGCTTATTAAATGTCCGGGATCGCCAACAACTCCATTCCTATTAAGTTTATTAATCAAGTATCATGGATGTAACGTGTATAAATAATGACACTAACGGTTCGTGCGTAAATTCCTCCCTACTACGCCAGTTTACAGCTGATTTGTTCATTGTTTGTCAGCTCTGTCTCGGCCCCACGTGAATCCAACACGTTATGTTAGCAAGCTAGCGTTAGCAACCAAGCTACCGGGCCTCCGCTGACAGTCAAACAGGAGAATCTGTAAATTTACAGATTTGTTCAGGCACAAAGACGGCTTCTTACCTTACAGTCGTTCCGTACGAACATCACCCCGTGTCCGGGGTACACTGGTCCCGAGCAGAAGTAGCACTTTTCGATGCGCATCTTCACAGCAGAAGAGCTGCGTGTGGCAGCTGACAAAAACAAGACCGCCCCGTCTTCTTCTTCTACAACTTCAACTGCTGCTGCTCCGGCTTCTTCTTCTTCTTCGTCTCCTGTGACCACTGACAGCTGCAGTTCCCGGTGAGCACCTGCTGCCACCTGCTGGACTTTCTGTTTCAACCGTCAAAGTCTGTGCTGCTGAGTGATTCAAATTTGAATATTTAATTTAAAGTTTTGCAGATTTTTACTTGCTAAGAAAAGACTTAACTTTCACTGCGAAATGGTTTATAAAAATGAAACATTATTCATATGCCTAGATGGGCTTGGACCATAAATATTATAAAGACAAAACAAAATAGAACTTGTGCCAGATATTGCTCAGAAAGCTACAATAACACGAGAATCAATGCAGGGCCTAAGAGAAAAGCAATGACTTTAGCATGATATATTACGAAAAACAAAAACAAAAAACCTCCAATAAAACTGGAATAGAAAAGTAAAAGTTATACTGGCAATGAAACTGAAGTAGGAAAGTAATATTGTTTGCACATCAAGTCACATTTCATTCCATATGAAGGTCAAGAAATAATATTTTAATTTCATAAGACATTATGAAGTCTCTTTGACACAATCACAACAAAGACAGAATATGACATATCCAGCAGCAGAGATAGTCAAGGGCTAATTCTATGTACTTTATTTCTTAGTCTCCCTGCTTCCATGCTTTTTAAATTCTGCCCAATCAATTAAGCCTTAAGGCCGATATATATTAACTTATAACGAAGTCCCTCTTTGGTTGGTCGTTAATTAAACCACTAAAAACTCACCTCTGTGTATTAAAGTTACATATTTAGAAGGGGGGTTTTTTCAATGAAAATGATCCATTCCTGTCTCAAAATGGCTAAAATGTTAATCAGCACCATTACAGATCCACAAAATCCCTGCCTCTCTCTCCATCCTTCCCACTCCCTGCAGCACGAGCACACCAGCTCACCTACAACTCTACTCAAACACTGTAAAATGACTCAACATTACACAATAGGCAAATTGTGTTACTGGAGAAATACAGCCTTAAATGTTAACATCAGAAAGTGACAAAAGAATGATGTGGAAAGGACCACCACACAAGTGGACAGGGTTGGTTCTTCTTCAGGTTTGATATGTGTGAAGCCTAACTCCATGTTTCTGGGACTGTCATTGGAACACTGAAGCTTTAAGGTGGAAATGCTCAATCATGGTGTTGACTGGTCCCTTGCCTTGGCCCTAAGTCAGCTGGGATAGGCTCCAGCCCCCCCGCGACCCTAGTGAGGATTAAGCGGTGTATAGCTAATGAATGGATGAATGATGTTGAATACTTTTTTTGTTTATGATATGTCTTTTAGCATAAAAACACCATACAGACATATTAGTTATTACAAATACACCAGTATCCTTATCCAGGCTAACTAACAGCAAATTACAGTTCAGAAATTCTACTTTGGTTTGAGGTTATTTCAAATTTCACACAACAGCAGTACTCCTAAAAGGAGAAAGTAATGTTTATATCTGTGCACTACATGCATTGTGTGCTGCTCTCTCTTTTTCCCCCTGTACTGTGTTATTTTCTATTCTGCTGCTGTAACACTTAAAATTTCCCCGCTGCGGGATCAATAAAGGTTTAATCTATCTAATCTACTGACAGCTTAATTTTTCAACTGTTAAATGCTCCTCTCAGTATCTTGACCACAATTCTCTAAAATGAATATCAATCAGTTCCCTACCAAAACTGGATATCAAGCTAAAACAGTGGAGTTATCAGCTGGCCTACACTTTTTAACTTTTCAATCAGCAAAACTGGGAACCTTCATTGACAAACGCACACACACACATTTGTCAAGAAAATTGAGAAAAGTCAGACACAAAAGCATTTTTTTCAAGAAAAATTTTATTATCTACTATTTGTCATCATCTTGAGAGTATCAAAAAAGTCTGTTGCAACATTTCAACACATAAAATAATTTGTTTTGTTGCTCACTTTGGTTTAAAAGATGTATTTTGGTATTCAAAAGAAGAAATAGCAAGAAAACCATAACTTAAATAATAACAGTTAAATCTACACTCTAAATCTACATTTGGAACCTGAGTTAGATCAGCAAAATTACCTGTGGCTTCTTGTAATTAGCCTTGCACAGTAATGCATTCTACAGACAAACTTTGAACGTGAAACCATTTGGAAATGTCACATTAAATTGGAAAATGGTTTTGTTTACAACATCATGCTAAAAAGGACAATCTAAATTTTACAATGTGGCCTAAATATCATTCAGGTGAAATTTCATGGTGACAAAAAGACAGCAGAACAGTTTTTGACATCTCAAGCCTAAAAAATAAGAACTATGTAAAAATGCCTTTCTAGTAATGAAACCCATTGGAAATCATATCATATTAAAATGCAAATAATGTATATAATGTAAATGAAAACCAAAGAAAATCACTAAATAACAGAGACTTCAAGATTCTTTGGTTAGGATTATTTGTATTACAAAGGTATAAAAATTGATTATGTTGCTCTTCACACATAGGGTTTCCATTATGATAGTCAGAATCCTTCATTGTCACACCTGGACAGGAAATATTTGGGAGAGAGAAAGAGAATTCTTCCCCATATAGCGATTTTTTTTGAGTTGTGACAGATGATTCTCTGACCAAAGAATAAATATCATCATCATCTATCACTGGCAGGACACACTGGATCTTTGGTCTTGTGTCAATACTTTCCACCTCATTGTACCAAGGATCAACTGAATAAGAAAGCCATACCCATCTGAGGAAGCAGACAACTCTTTGGATAATAGCATCGGCATCACCGCTGCATTTAGCAATGGTCTAGAAGGCAAGTGGAACACAAGCCAAGGAGGCTTGCGCTAAAGCTTTCACCAGAATAAAGCGTTAATAAAAATTTGCACGGAGAAAACCAGCACTCTAAAGGAAATTTACATCATTGGCAAGTAGAATATTTTGGCAAACACACCCTTAATTTACACCCACTATATTTTTTGGTTGCCTTAGAATATCTATTGTGTTATCAAAAACTCTTTGGGTACAATTTTTTTCCCATCTTTGGATCTCATCACCTATAGTATGCAAAGCCCTTTTGATATTAAGGCCATATTAAAGCTTTGAGTTCAGTGCACTGAAGATGCCAAACAATACTGTGTGATAAAGCTCCAAACAGTTTGACAAAACCTAATGCACTTATCATCGTCACAACATACATCATTCAAAGACAAACAATGTCAAACAAAAGCTCTTTCAACCATGAAAAAGAAACTGAATAATAATGTCCTAACAGAGGTAACAAGACATGGCAATGAAATGTTTTCACCTTGTCCCCTGAGTCCGAGATAATACTGCACAATACGTGGCGAAAAGGAGGTAGTACTGTGTATAAAGAACAAAACACTGAGGTAGATAGCAATTAAAAGGACTCAACTACACCCTCCGCTCCAGTGGAAAGTAATTAAATATAATGAAAATGTATCACAACTCATTTCTGAAATTCTCTTTTAACATTCATCATGGGTGAGCTTTGGTTTAGGACAGACAACGCCAAACACAGAGAAACAGGTAGAAAGTTGTTAAAAAAAAATGGAAATAAAATGTTAATAAGAAACATTCATACAAAATCCTGAGGTAAGTCCGAAGCAAATGCACGTTTCTTCCCTTGCAGCAGCTGGCTTCCTGATCCCTTGTCTCTCAGGAAATATCCAAAGGGCTCCACTGAGGTAGAGAACGAGTTAGAAGTGGCGTAGCTTCGGCCGCTGGGGAGCAGACGCAGGCCAGGCGATGTCAGGAGCTGGCTGCTTGGGAAGTGTGCAGGGCAGGATGAGAGCCCTCCGCGGTGCTGCAGAGCCAGGAGGCATCAGGGGCGGAGTGATGGAGGGGACGGCTCAACATTGCCTCATTTTCCACTTCGAAAGACTGCTTTAGCTTCGTGACAGTGGTAGCGTCGTCTGGCCCGAAAGATTCCGGTCTGGAGCTTTGGCTTGTTGACGGGTTGCTCATCTCTTCATTGCTTTCTTCATTGGAGTAGTGTCCAGAGTCTCCTGTCTCTTGGCTGCCCTCACTGGTTTGAGAGCTCTCCGAGTGAAGTGGTCCATAGATGATCTCCCGGGACGAAGGTGGCAGGGGAGCTGAGCCTGGACGCTCCTCATACCTCAGAACTGTTTTACCAGCTTCGTACAAGCTGGCTCTCGTCTCAACCTAAGGAGACAGAAAAGATAAAAGTCAGATAAAAAGAAATCAGTTTGAAAAGAAAGCTTGATGACCAGGATATTGTCACATCACTTACATCACTTTCAGTTGGATTTCTGATCTTGCTCTTGAAGAACAACCATCTCTTGCTTCTGTTCTTGTTGTTAAGAGGACCGGCACCATTTATAACAATATTAGATCCACCCTGGAGCAAATGAGAAAACATAGGAGAAATATGAGAAAGGTATTAACGCTGGACTAAATCTAATTTCAAAAACTAACAGTCACCATAAAGCAGATCACTCTGTTTGGTTTGTCTTACCTTAGCATCAATGAAGTGCTGACTTATCATCGGTAGGAGGGCTTCTACATTCTCTGTATGGTGTTCCCTGGGCAGGGACAAACCACCATGTGGACCTTCAGGACCTCCCACAGCGATGACTTTGGGACTGGAGGATTTTCTATTAGTCATACAAAGATAACAAACAAATATCAGAAACTCATGTCTTATAATATGATTGTAAAATGTCAGTCATTATTCCAAATGATTAGAATCAGTACCTTGGTCTGCCCTTACTGATCAGGATCAAGGCACACATGACAATACAGGCCAAGGCGATGCTCACACCGACAATGATCCCTGTCATAGACTTCTGGTCTATGTGGTAGAGACCATCAGAGAACGCTGCAAGATAAACAACAAAGTGTTTCAGATGGGAAATAAGGAAACAATAGTGTGAGCGATGATTCAGATACAACCGAATCAAACAC
>NW_007578364.1:368590-401126 GCF_000690725.1 Stegastes partitus
ATAGCATCCTTTTAACCTTCGCTAGATTCTGCAAAGTGCTCTCATTCAGCCAGTCACACACACAGTCCAAGAAAGCTTTAGCACAGGATGGGTTGGGGAGCAAACTGTCAACCTTGCAATACGCGGACAACCCTCTCTTTCACCTGAGCCACAGCCACCCGTGTTTACTTGCAACTTGGAATTACTTATTACTTGGAATTATAGGCAAAATACCCCATAACTAACAGCTTTGTGTAATAAATGAGTCCGGCTCATGAAGATGAGAAGCCTCCATCATGCTGCATTCTCCAGTGTTTCATGCTGCTGACCTGTTGTATCGGGAAAGTTGTCAGAGTGCCTGGGGTTCTTGCTGCGGTGCATGTTTCCACGCCTCAGTACCAGCTCCACAATGCTGGAGAAAGGCCCATCACCTACACTGTTGGAGGCCGCTATCTTCACCAGGTAGACATTGCCTGGCTCCAGCTTCTCCAGTAGAGCCATCGTATGACTTCCTATAAATGGCAGCAGAATCACACAGTATAGATTAACAGTTCAGATAATGTACACAAGTGTACCTGATGTTCTCAGTTAACTGTATGCAGCATGTATATTTTGTTTATAGCTCTCTGTAAGTGGTTGTGAAAGGCCTGTGTGTGATTGGTGAGGCACTTAAACATATTAGGTACCGATGGACAACATTATTCAACATACTGAGAGATATTAGAATATTTATAGGAAGCAAAATGTTGCCTTCAAGTATTTCCATGATCATACTATGGGGGATTCATATTCTTTAATGCTTAGTTTGCCATTTACTTCATGGAATATTTTAAATGTCTTATGCAACACTTGATCATTTTCATTGTGTATCTATGTAATGTTTTGCTATTGTATATGTTTCTAAAATGACAATAATTACTACAGATCTGATTTTACAGATGGCATGATAAAGTGAACTACTCACCCTCTCTCTGTACTTTTTGCCAGTGGTCAGACAACCAGGCTTTCTGTGAGGCGTACAGGATGGTATAGTGTGTAACCATCACATTGGGCTCAGTGGGCTCCCTCCAGGACACCAGAGCGGTGTCATCCTCAATCAGAGTTACTCGTACTCCTGCAGGTGGGTTGCTAGGTGCTGTACACAAAGCAGTTATGATTATAATAAACAACTTATTCAGAAATGTATTCGAAAACATGCAATTATTTAATCAGAGGAACGAGTAAGGTATACAAAAAGCAACACAGTCACGGCAAAATAATGTTACACTGCTGCTAATTTATTACCTGCTGGCAAGGTCTGATGGTAAGTTACAGAACTCCAGGGGCTCGACATCTGGTCCACATGAAGACGCACCACAAACTCATAGCGAGTGTTTGGATTCAAATTCTGAACCGTCACACTCTGCTTGATTCTGTGGAAAAACAACAGTTTTGCATTATGGGGATTTAGCAGGCAATGATACAGAACATATTTACAATACTAGCAAATATTTAACATAACATCATGGAAGAAATACATGTTGAGTCAAAACCAAAATAGGCTTTTTTTCTCCTGCCTGAGGTGGTGAAATATCAGTTTTTTGGGGATTTCTTACGTTTGCAGGTAGCGTATGGCAGAGGCATTATGTGTGCCCACAGGAGTACAGCGGACTGTGTAGCTAACAGTCTTTCCAGCGGAGAAAGAAGGACGACTCCAACGCAGGGACACAGCAGATGAATTGCTGGCCAAGACAGTCACTTGATCTGGAGGTGGAGGCGCTACTGCTGGTTGGTCTCTCGCCGCTGAGTAATGCAGACAAAAATCTCATTTTAATCAAACTTACTAAAAATCAAAGGTTGTATTACATTTTAAGCTGCAAAGTTGTTTGAAACAAACTCTAGATCTATGTACTTACACACACATCCCGGAGTACTAATTGTTTGGTCTGTCTGATAGCCATCTCCAACTTTACTCACAGCCAGAATCTTGACATGATACTTTCTCCTCGGATCTGGAATACAAACGATACATTTTTTTAGTCATATCTTCCCATTTTGCTAAAACAAAAACTTAGGGTTGCCATCCGACATTTCAGTGATTAAACAGAGCAGCTTTCGTCAGTTGAGTTGTGCAATTATAGCAAAAGCCTGAAAGGATGACCATTAAAATGACAAAATGGATGGTTAAGAAATAGAACAGGATCTATTCAAAAAAAGACAGACACACAGACAATTAGCTGCAGGAGGGAAAGGTTGCAGGTCATAACTGGCCATCCCCCATGCATGGACAATACATGGTCTCCTGAGTCACCCCAACTTCTCATTTATCATGCGCTGTCATGTGTAAGGAGCATGAGAAAGATCGACCAGCCCCGAGCCCCAGTAAATATGGTGACATGATCAATAAGTTTTATGGAAATTATCACACAATGATTCTGTTTTCAAAGCCTATAAAGGTTTCACAACAGTAAAATATTAGCTCCAAGTTGTACTTTAAAACACAATCACTGACTTTCAGAGGAAACAGTGGCTGATGAGGCAAAAATGTTTGTGCAGTGCACTTAAAAACTAGAGCAAATATGAGACATACAAGCTGTATCAAATACCAGCATAAATAATCAGAAGAATCACTGAGGCCTGGGAAAGGGAACATTTCATCTGAAAATATACAGCCACACTTGGTGTTTTAACTTGAAAAACTACCATTGCCTTCGCCCCTAAATCAGGATGCTTTTAGGGAGCGTTAAGATTTGTTTTATGCCTCTAAGGTGATAGGTCAGCCTTTGGGTATTGACCAGCGAATGCAGTGTGTCCAGGCCTGTTGTGGGGGGCTGGGCCAGGGGCAGCGTTCAGCTGCTGGGATCCTAGGCCCATGGGACAAGGGGGGTTTGACTGAGGTCACCAGGTCAGGCCAAGATAGAACAGAAAGAATCTGGGCGCAGGACTGTGGGATAGGAGGTGGGCCCCTTTTGTTTCCCTTTTCACGTTCTTCCTGCTGCCCTTGTATTGCAGCCTTAAACTTGGAGCAACATACAGAGAAATAAGTCCAGTGATACTATGGTGTATGAAATCAGTGACACTGACTTCTGTGATTATCAACTAACATAGAACTTGACTAAAGGTTTTTTACATTTCAGTGAAGTTATTACTCCAAATACATTTTAATGAGAAACAGTCATGAACAATCTACAAATAGACATGTGTAGACTGTTTCAGCTTATTGGTATAAAATGAGTAGAAACTAAACTGTGCTTAGGAACAAAATGATACAATTAACAGTTTATATCAGTATGGCCCTGGCCTATATTGCATATAGATAGCTTTAGGTTATTTACATGGACAGCACAAACAACCATTGGGGGCAGGGTCCTAATCCAAGACTGCTGTCTCACGGCTAGAGGTCAGTGGCTCTGTCCAGCTCTGGACCATCCCAGGGGGTTTTGTTTGTGTGCTCCAGTGTCCAGCTACAGGGGGGTGTAGGCAGGGCCTTACAGGGCAGGTCTGGCCCCGGACACAACACAATGGCTAGGCATAATTATGCAAGTCCTCAGGATGGGAAACGGTGGTGGGAGGGACATCTGGAACCCGACCTCTAACCCTGGCAGTCTGATCTCATACAATACCGCAGCCAGACTGGAGAGGACTGCTGGTTAGACAAGAGGGGTCAGCTCATATTGATCAGGACAGAGGGTCGAAATGCAAATGCAGCATCCAACTGCCCACGAAATTAAAATGGGCGATGCAAAAAAAACCCTATTTGAGTGAGAACCCATCGGTCATTCTCTGTTGTCCCTGCATCCAATCCCAGGTCCAGATGATAGAAATGCACTAAAATACTCAAGTACAATCACATACATTTTTCTTTCACTCCACTGTCCTTTCATCACTCACCAAGGCCACTGATAGTGTAAGTATAGGTTTGAGGCTGCAGCTGGATGATGGGCTGCTCTGGTTGGCCTTCCTCATGATAACACAGCCGGTAACCCTCAACAGCCACAGATTCTGGGGAGGTCTGCCAGCGTGCCACAATGGAGGTGCAGTTAAGTTGCTCAAGTTGAAGAACAGGGGCCAAAGGCACTAAGGGGGGCAGAGAGAGAGAGCAGGCGTGGGATCAATACACACTCACATTTAGAATATTACTGACAACAAAGGAAGACTTAAACTAAACAGCATGAAACAACAGGACAATGGGTGCAGAAAAGGTATAGATAGATGGTGTGAATTGAAATTAAGAAGTCTGGGTGTGAAAGACTTTAAATATACAACTTTCTTTGTATTGATTACCACTCTGTACCTTTTTCTCACAGCAAAAAACTCTGTCATGGCGCTCTGTAACTATAAACAAATATAATCCCCATACCTTTTAAACAAGAAGTTTAGCTTTAGTGGACAAAAACCTCCCCCAACACACCAGGCCATGAAAATAGGCTATTCTTTCCCCCACATAGACGCCTGAGGCCCTCTCTTTATGACCCGTGACTGAGGCCACTCTAACATCACTGACAGCGAAGGGCAAAGGTTTCTGGGTAACCAACACAAAGACTGTGGGACAATGCTACAAGAGCAAACTCTAGTCATATGGCAGCCACTCTGCATGAGCTCTAGTGATCCTCTTGGTATTCCAAGAGCAGCAAAACAGAGATGTAAAAGCAAAAAGAGAACTCCTTTTAGCACCGTGTCATTCCACTACTCTATAGCATGTACTTGTTAGATTACTATCCTAATGAAGTGGTTTTCAGCTCAAGATTTATTTTAATCATGCATAAAAACTTTGGGAGAAATTGGAGAATAAGGTGACAAAGCTACTTTGCACAACTGTGTATATTGAGACAGTAATGGAAAGAACAATATTCAGCTATTTATCACTCCCTCTCAAAATTCAAGACATTTTCTTTTTTAGATTTCAGCAGATCTACCTTTGTTGCTGGAGGTCTTAGGTGTCCGGTGTGAAGTCCAAGCTGATGGCTCACACCAACCAACACGGGTGGCTGCAGCCATGCGGAGCAGGTAAATGGTGTCAGGCTGCAGGCCCTCCAGGAGATATTCAGTACTGTTTTGTAGAAGCTCCACAGATGAGACAGTGCTGTCTGCAGCTGTGCGATAGGAGAGTCTGTAAGCAGACACCTGACCACGGCTTACTTTTGCTGGCAGTGGTTGCCAGCTCACCTTGATGTCCGTTGAGCTTTGGCTGGTCAGACTTAGCTCTGGGGTGCGCAGAGGCACTGCAGAAAAATATCAGACACAGCATATTAGGCATCTGTGTGGTGATGAATTTGTTCAGAATACAAACATGCTAGTAAAAACTAAACTGACACTTTCCATTCATTATTCACACTAATCAGCTGCACAAAAAGCAAGACATTGTGCTAATAACAGTATGATCATGCTCGTTTGCGCTCAAAATGTGCTCTGTGCACACATCACTTGCATGCATGCTCGCTTAACAACCGGAGTGATTTATTGCAAGGAATGCTGGAAGTCTTAGAGCTTTAAGCTTACCATCCTCCAGGGTATGTTGACTGACTTGGTCTGACATACGACTGGCTCCCATTGGCATGTAGGCCACAATGTAAAAGCTGTAGTTTCGAGCTGGCTCAAGGTCATCAATGATATAACTGGTTGTGTCGTTGCCAATCACAACTTGGTATTCTTCATTGTTTAGACCTGACATGAAACAAGATTGTCCATTTAAGAAGAGGCATCCATGAAAGGTTAACAAGCATGAACCATAAAAACAGTGACTGTTTTGAGAGAACCCTTGCAGTTCCTGAAGGTGAATTATCTTTTCTATAAACATTTGTAATGCAAGCTACAAACACATAACTGCAACTACACCACTTACAGCAAACCCAATTAAACCTCTAAAAGACTTGACTTAATAGAGTTGTTTAACTGTCAGTTTAATGGCTAAAGTGAACTATTTCCTTACATTATTGGTTTGCAAGACTGTAAGACTTTTAAAAGGCTACGCTGTCCCTTTAACTGCGAGCAGTATGAGCTGGGGAGTGGACAATGGGAGGACTAGGCCTGTTGTTATTTAAGTGGGGTTGCCATTCTGAGCCCTTCTTGACCTCTGCTCTGTGCAGCAACAACAGATGGCCTTCAACAAGGAAAGCTGATCACACGTGAGAAAGTGATATAAGTCATTGTGGTTGCCTGTCATGCTGTATATTTTCACACCTTCGTTCCTCCCAATTCAGGATTGACATCTAAAATTTCAGTTAACTTAACCATGTTTTCTTTTCGTCTTACCTTCAGCCTTCATATAATGGATGGAGTAGGCAATGACTTTGTCTGCATTGTAGAGAGGCCTCTCCCAGGCCAATAAGATAGCAGAGCTTGAGATGGTTTCAGCATGGATGTTTCTTGGGGCGCTGGGCCTGTCCTCGGACATGACAACAATAAGGCGTGCCAAGGACAGCACAGAACCCTGTTCATTCTCTGCCATGCATTGGTAGATGGCATCATCCTCAGGGATGATCTGGGTAATCACCAATTTACTGTGAACAAAAAAGAACAAGAATATTCACCAAATCCATGTTTGGATTTTATTAAATTTAAGCAATTTTTGCGTTTGATTGCAAACAGTACTCCTGCTATACAGTACCTGTTGTACATCTTAATCCTCCCATTTAAGTGAACCTCTTCTCCATTCTTTAGCCAGCTGATGCGTGGTGAAGGCACTCCCTCTGCTTGGCACATAAATCGGGCAGTGCCTGCTCTTGGACGGGTCTGGCTCTCAGGCCTCTCAACAATGGTTGGTGGCACTGGAACAGAGGTGGATATGACATTGGAGATTGAGAAAAAAACTATCTAATCATTCATTAACACCTGAACTAACTGTGTGGCATCTTGCACCTATCACTTTTGCTACAGGCATGCATTGACAAGTTTTCTAAATATTTGTTGTGTTGTAGCATAAAGAACACAAGATGTGCTCAGAGGACCTGTGTAGTTTAACTGCCCAAAGTTTTTAGTACCTAGAACTGTGAGGTTGGCTGCAGCAGTAGTGTGGTTGCGGGTTCCAGGGGTGGTGGCCCTGCAGAGGTAGATTCCACTGTGCTTGGAACTGACATCAGTAATGACCAGGTTTCCATTGCCCAGTACTTTGGCATTGTACACATCTATGGGTTTGCTGTCAGCACGGCTCCAGGAGATGATGGGCCAAGGATTTCCTGTGGCCACACACTCCAGGACCACAGTTTGGTGAAGGGAAACTGTTACATTCTGAGGTCCAGCAATGATTCTCGGCCTCTGACGGGGTTTAGGGCCAGCATCTTCAGAAAAAAAATAAAAGGTAAAAATAAATTCAACATTCTCAGTGGAATGTGGTGGTTTAAAGTTCATTCCTAAAATCCAGTTAATTCAGTTACTGTACCTTGGTTGACTGTCAGTGTGGCCTCTCTACTCTTTAAGCGGCTACCGATGTTAGTTGCCACACATCGGTACTGTCCAGCATCTTCCATTTGTACATTGTGAATCTGAAGGACTCCGTTAGGCAAAACCGTTATTCTGAGAATATACAAAGATAACATAAGGATTTTTGGACATTTGGACAACCACAGAAGTCAAGACCTGTTTCGAAGTTGCAAATACAAGAGGATAAAATGAGGTTGACTGTGTCTAAATTTACTGAGAGTGTCTGCACACACCTGTCTGTCTGCAGAGGCAGTGTGCTTTGGTTTAATTCCCAGGTGATGGTGGCAAGAGGGCTGGAGGTGACAGCACAGGAGAATCGTGCCACAGAACCCTCAGTCACCACAGCAGGCACAGGGTGCAACAAAAACTCAGAGATACCTGTGAAAGGAATAAATAATCAATCAAGATTTAGCTTCAGTAGTAGAAATTTCAACTAAAATGGACTACATCAACTTATGATGAAACGAATATGTACTTGTTTCATCACTCTGCAAATATAGCATTTTCTTTCACTCTGGTAAAACACTATACATTATGCATGCAAAGCCCTGACTTTGATAGATGTTAACTGATTATATGAAAGGAATTGATCTCTTCAAGACACTGTGGTCTTGCTTTTGTGCAGATGAGCTATCAGGCCCCCCTTAGACCAGCTGGTCCAATCAATGGATCAATTGAAGAATGACACTGAATGATGCATTATTAGAGACATAAACTAGTCAATACACTTTGCATAAAAATGACTGCAAGAAACACTAGAAATACAAAATGTTGGACAACTCAACCTTTTTTCCTACACAGGTGCTCCTTATAACACACATTTGCAACTTTGTACATGTGAATACTCTACACTATTCCATACTAGACCATGCCAAAACTGTTTAGGTATAAATTTACTTACTTTAAAATCACTTATGCAACTCTGCACATTTTGCAGTCACTTTTTGTTTATGTGTATTCAAAAGGTCTCCCGATAATCACCACAAATTAGCAACCCCCAATCTGCATTTAACTGAAGCACACTCTATAAGATATGACCAATGACCTTCATTCATTAAGGTGATAACTCTCTCCCTCCCCCCCTCACTCAAAGGAAGGAAGTCAATATCATGTTAAAGAAAATCAATACCCTGTTGTCCCACTGAAACTCCACATGTAAACCTCCAGCTTTGAGACAGCAAAATTAAAGAGCCATCCTTTAATTGAAGATCTAATGTCATCAATATTGCACAAATTAACTGGTGAGCCTGCCTATGCTGAGCAAATTAATGTCCAGCCTAAACCAAGGCCAAATTTTTTATCCTTTATAGAAGGATTTGGGAATTATTCTTCATAAAATATAGGCAGTTTAGGGGTAGTGTTTGACAACAACATTCTAGGACATAATATATTTATTTCTTCCAATGGTCTGATCAAGTCTGGTACTGACCACCTAGTCTGTCTCCAGTCAACATGGCTGACTGGTGAGCATCATGAAGATGCACTTGAGACTGGTCAGAAAGTAAAAACAATATATTGCTGACTATCTGGGATTAGTGATGCAGATGGTAGGTGTGGCTTATCTGCTAATATGGTCACCTCTGTTGTAAAGAACAAATCAATGTCTAGGTCAAACAGCACAAAGGTTTCTCTAAAGAGGTCAGGGTTCACTTCAGCCCCCCTGTCCATTCAATTTTAGTCCAAACTGGGAGCCAGATCGAAGCCAGTTGACTATTAGTGCACAACAGAGAACCTGGTGATTCCTATGTTGTTTATATCCTGTATAAAATAATACAGGAGTAATGAAACACAGTTCCAAAGCATGTGTTAACATATTTCTGAGTAATGAAATAAAGACATAACACCTATCGGACAAATGTGTAAATCCTGGAGGTGTAGAAACTGGTGAGTCAAAACACTACAGGAAGGTAAACACTTCCTGGATGTAAACATGTTTTCACACTCTAAACACTCTTCCTCTCTTTACTTTCTGTTGAGTATCAGGCCCATCCATTCACATGACAAACTGGCCTTTCTTTAACAAAAGCGCTCTGCTTGACAGGGCAACAGAGGGGCTGATCCAGTGAAAGGGATTGTGGGCTGAGAGAAAGAACAGCAGGGCAGCCCAGCCGGAGCAGGACTGTGACATCACAAAGCCTTTCCCCTGCCGACCCCTGACCCCAGGACCTCTGGACAGAAGGGGAGCACAGAGGAGCCCCATCCTCCACTCCCTGCCTACAGCTGACCAAAAACCTTTAACCCCTTCACTGACAAAGACTGGATGCCAGACCAACATTGAACTTTGAGATTTTTACATGGCTATCTTATATAAAATGTATATAATTTTAAATGCTGTTTAAAAGACTGACAACAATTGCAACAGCAGTAGAAGTGTCTCTACTGCATGTGATATGTATGTATGTGATATTTTCCTGCAGCTATATTTTAAAATATGCTCCTGTTTAAAAGCTGCATAGTCTTGTCATGTTGAGTATTAGGACACTTTGCCAAAACTCTATACCCTTAGTGTCAATGTCAAAATCAGTATGTTTCAGAAGGCCACATCAGTTTCCATGACACCAGTCATAGGATATCCCTTCTAAGATCTGTGAAAAGTGTCCATGCTAGACCAGGCCCATTGAATAGGCACAGCTGTCCTGTCCACTGATATGTGGACAAACAAATGCCCTAAAATCTAGCCTTTTCTTCTGGGGCGGTCAGGGGCACACCAGACAAAGGCTAAAAGGCAAATGGCCTTTCAGAGATTCCTCTGTGTAGCAGACCATTCGGCAATTACACAGAGCCATAGTCTGCAGGGACAATGCAATCCCACCAACATTTAAAGAGAGAAGGCTAATTTGTAAACTTTTTGGCAATGTTTGCAGAGTAGCAAGATAAGTGTACAAGTGGTGCTTTTCCTCAAAACACAGAAAAGATACTCAGACTTAGCACTGGTTATTTATGGAGTATTTATGAGCTTTTAGATTGACTCTCCATCTATCTTTAACAGCCTCTTAAAATGATCCTATAACTAGACTGACAGCTTTAAACTCAGGTATGGCCAACGTCCAGTGACATGGAAGCCTGAGTTTTAGAGGTTTTCCCTCAGTAAAGAAAAAAAGAGAGGGGTGGGGTACATCTGCTTCCCATCTTCAAGTTTATAATCCATGAACTTGCCATTGTAATGTTTGCATGTTGACAACACCGAGTGAACATCACCAGTGAACATTTTGGTCTCAACAGTGGAAACCTGGAATAAAGTCCATGTTAGCAGCAGAGTAGTTCTTTGACTCTGAACACTATACTTACTTGTGATAGTCAGATGTGATCTTTGGCTTAGGATAGCTCCATATTTGTTCTGGGAGAGGCACTGGTAGAATCCTTGGTCTGAATCCCCCTTGGTATGCTTGATCTTTGGTATGTACAAGGAGCCGTTGGGCAGAAACTGGATGTGCTCACTTTCTGCCAACCTAACTCCATTCTTTAGCCACTTGATGGTGACTGGAGGCTGCCCATGAGCCTGGCAGTCCAACACAGCAGAGTCCTTTGGTAGAACAGTCACATCACTGGGCTCTGTGATGAAGGACAACTCACTGAAACATAAAACACCTAAAGGAAAAGAGTGAAATATTGGTTAAGATTTTCTGAGTAATTGGAGACCACAGCTGCACAGCAACAACTACAATATTAAAGGTTAAAGAAAAACTTAATTGATACTACAAGAAAAAAATACATCCAGTTATTTCTTAGAGTAACAAACACAGCATATGTTGTAATGAAAAAAGCACCTGTTTCGTATGTTAATGTATATAAAGAGGCACAGAAACAATATGTCGTTTTAATATTTGCTGCCGTTCACAAACATCAGATATGAAGGTTGAGGTGAGCATCCCAACTTAGACCATAACATACCATAAAGTTAAAGAGCTTCCTCTTAATCAATATGTGTGGATAAAACAACGTTGTATTTTAACAACACTAACATAAGGATGATAAAGAGAGGAACATTAGCTCCCATTAAACGAGCCGTTAATAAACACTACGATGCACAATCAAGCGTCGGCGCGAGGACCGAACAAGAGGTCACCACAGTTAGCTCACTGACAGCGATAATATCAATAACAGAAACGAGGCACTTACTTGATAAAGGAAGAAACAAAACAAGAACGAGCCATTGCTGGCAAAATTTCTTCTTAAAATTCGCCATTTATCCAGACCGTGGTGTCATTTTCCCCCCCACAGAGACCTCCGCTCCGCTGCGTCCTCACCGTAGATCCCCAACTTGGCTTCTGCCGGCAGCGCAGCACCAACCGCTCTACTGGGGGCCGGGACACCCCGCCTTCTCACGCATGCGCAGACACCGCGGGGCAGAAGCCAGTGGTGGCTCAAAGAGGGGTCCGGGGACCCCAGGGGCCCTCGGGAGGAACTGTCATAGGATGAAACTAGAATATTTTTCTACATATGGGATGCTGTAACCAGTGATCAAAGATGATCAACCTACTAGAGCCTCAGCTGGAGTTGAAAATATTAAAATATAAAGCACATAGTCCCTGAGAGCATCTACTAGAGGTGATTAGGTACCACAGTCCAGAAAGACAGTTTTTAGTTAATCTGCAAAGCTGTGAGGAAGTGGAATTTCACCCACACAAATGTTAAAGATGCTTTTGTGTGCCACCATGAATAATTGTCTTTTATTTATTGTGTTTAATGATTCTATTATTATCTCATGCTGATGAACCTTTTAGTTTGTATTGTTGCACTTCTTGTTCTGTGGTTGTTTTTATGTTCCTGCTCAAAGACATCAGATGCAAATGAGCTGCTATGTAGCCCTGGAGCAGCTACCTTTACTCATGCGCTGTCCCTGCAAAGACAAACAATAACATTTTAAAATAAAAAATTTTAAAAAGCCTACTAATGAGACCTACTAATGCTGTCTTTCTTCACTTTTAATTCTTTGCCATTAACTCTGGAAACTTTGGTAAGTGAACAGAGATGGAAACATTTTGAAACTAATACAGGTTTCTCTCTGTTTGAACTGTATCCTTGAATTTGGTCTCTTGTGTGTATGACAATGGTGGGTAAGAACTACTTTGACTGAACTGCCTTGCTGTGATGTTGTATTTTTGTCTTTTGAAAGATATTTTGAGCTCAGTGAGACTTGCTGAATAAATGAAGCTTGCTCACTAACTTTCTATGGTACGGATTTGTCTTTCTAGGTCTCAGCTGCACATGGCAGCACCTGGAAGTTGCTTGATGTGTTTTCTGATCTGCGTTCTTTATATAGCCTGTGTCTCCACTTTTATCTAAAACTGTCATTGTGTTTGTCCACATTGTAATTTTACAACTGCCATTTCTGCCTACTCTGCATATAAGACATCAGCTGTATTGTACATATATTTGTTTTTGTCTTGGTAGAGTTTATGTGTATCTGGACTGAGGATCTGACAGAGGGAGAACAGAGCAAGAACTGAACTGAGTTTCTTTTAGATTTTGCAGAGGCCTACCATATAAAGCTGAAGTGCATGCCATACATTAAGCTCTGATCTGTTGGCTACTAACTGATCAGTAATCATTTAATGTTGCAAAGTAGCTTGGTAAGATCTTCTTCTCTGTACATCAAATGTTTTGGATGACAAAATAAGGTGAACAAGGGAATTATAAGCCACCAGCCGGTAATCAGGTCGCACTGAACGGCATCTGCTCCTAACACAGAACCTTGTAATTATGAAGAGATATTGATGGCTGCAAGTCAGCTGCTTAATGAATTCTGATATTGATCCGGCGACCGTGCCTTTTGACAATGACCCTCCCGTCTCCCAGCCCCTCATTCAATAGCACTACAATGGGCTCCAGCTGTGAGATCCGCCATGCTGTATCAGCAAAACACCCATCCACTGGCACAGGTAAACAAAGTAATCACACTCAGACTGGGAACTGACGTGCCTCACAACACGCACGATGCTCAAACACTGGGTTGTATCTATGGACGGTTGTGCAATGATTGTAAGGGATTACTGCTACAAACATGCAGCTCCTCACTTCAATATTCAATCAAATGAGGAGAGCAGAGTGTAATTATGTATTGATTAGAGCTAACTATTGATTTAATCATCTAAAGCCTTATAGTTATAACTCAAGGCTCAAAACCAGTTGACAGGTTAATAGCATCTGGTAACATGTTTACTCAGTAGTTTAGATTAGGAGATTATTTCATTAAAGATTCTAAATTTAGAATCATTAATAAATTTAGTACTTGAAATTTAGGGAAAACAATAATCTACTGCCATTTAGTTAATGACTATTTCTTTATGAGGGAACATTAGTAGTTTATAAACAATGGATGGGTATTAATCAGTTTACAGTTACTGTGTGCAAACAAGTTATCGGCCTGTCTTAGTGCAAAGCAATAAAAAAAAAAAAAAACGTAACCCCTTGGAATAAAAAAAAATGTTTTATTCATTCTCTCAAAACTCCAAGTGATGATTTTAGTTATAATAATGGGATGCAGCTATCTCTGCCAGTGGCTACGTTGAACAAACGATGAGTTATCTGTGTTGCTGCCTCACTTTACCTCCGATCTAGATTCTTTGGCTATCGATATGCTGCACATAAACAAGAAACGCAATCTATTTTCTTTCCCTTTTGAAATCTGTCGACTCATGTTGCCAAATGTTGTGTTGTGTAGGTTGAGGTAACCACTGGGCTCCACATGGCTAAAGGTCAGGCTGTTGGGCCACGATCAATAGGGTTAAGGTCATTAACATGTTATGAATATCACGAGGCCCTGGGAAAGCAGAGCAGAGGACCACAGGTCTGGGCTCTGATTGGCTGGAGGGTTTCTGTAGGAGAGGCCACCCCCTTCTGACCTCGGAGGTCATTTGAAGAGCTGGTGACCTCTAACCTCCTGGCAAGAGGGTGATGGAAAGGTTTTGAGTTTGCATAAACTTGACTGCTAAAATATCAAAAGCGGGTAGTGTTTGACCAAAAGCAAATAAGCATCAGCATTAGCATATCTGGAGAAATCAATAAACACTGTCACGTCATCAGCTGGAGACAGTCCAATCAATGCTTTGTTTTTGTCCTGCAGGGTTTGTATTGGGAGACAGATCCTAGGTTTCTCCCTTAAAATGAAACTACATCTAATACAAAAATTGTTTAGCAAATAAAACAACAAATTTCAATGTTAATACCTTGTGTAACTACACTGAAACTACAATAACTACAAAGTCCTGCCATTTATACTTTCTCAGGCTGTGAAGCACTCTTTTTTTATTCACTGCAATAAAATACAAAACCATCACCACTTAAACACGCAGGAACATTCTTTAAAAAAGTTTATTGGCTTTTAAAACCACTTTAAAAATCTCACCAGTGAGTACTTTCCATTGAAAAAAGAAACAACGCGTTTGCAATATTAACAAGCTACTGTACATTAAGCAGAACACCAGACAACACCACAGAGGAGGGTTTTTTTTTTTTTTTCTACTGGTAGAAATGGACAAGATAGTCAAACAGAGTTGGGTCTGGGTCAGTCAAAGGTAAAGAATCAGAGTCACTGCTTGATGGAGCTTCTGTACTCATAAAGAGGTGCGTTTCCTTCATTCAAATTCAAATATCAGTGCCATATTGTTAAAGAAAAAATTAAGAGAAAATGTTAAAATTTCTTCACAAATGCATTTTGCAAAATAAGAATATGTAAAATCGTCAGAAAACAGTCATCAACATAACATATAGAACAACATTAACTTAGTAAACAGCACACAATGAAAGTAATGTAACTCATGAAACTAGCACTGCCAGTCTGGTTAACAGAACCTGCCCAAATCACAGAAGACAGTGGTTACCAAGAATACAAAGTACAACAGAAGTCATCACACATGCGTGCGTACAATCATTTATCAACATAATGAGCATGTAGGTTTTAAAAGGTTATTTAACTTTTTTCCCTCAATGCTTTATATTCTCATGTATGAGAATGAGTAAGAAATGTGTATCTCACTGAGATTAATGCACATTTTGCTACAAGACAATTAGTCATTTTCTGACAATTCACTTAATTTCCTTACTCATCTTGTCATAAAAAATATTTTTTTTCTTTTTCTTTTTTTAACGGGCATCCATCATTACATTTGTCCATAAAGATGTGGCAAAGCCGTGTGTCATAAAAATTTAGTGCAATAACGTGAACCTCCAAAGTTTGTTGAAACATGAGTAATCGTTTTTTTTTCCAGTGTCTGCTGAAAGACTTTGAGCACAATGTCTGTCACAGAGATGTTTGCAACCAGCTAACAGTATCACAACTTTTTTTCTCAATATACCATGCTATTGATCCTGCTCAAAGCACACATCACTTCTGCAACTGCAGAGACCTATTATCTTTGAATAGAAAAAAATAAAATAAAATCAGCAAGCGAGACCAGACAGCATTACTTTTACGACACATTGAGCCAGAAATGTAACACACAACATACAGTATCTTGCCGACTATAAATCTGTTAAGCTTTTTTTCTTTTAAATGGCACATACTTAGCTAGAATAATGGCCATAATATAGTGTCTTGATACATCAAATCTCTATGTATCTATCCTATTTACAGATGGAGCTTAAACATGACTTGTACAACATTGACAATAGCCAAAAACTCAAGCAAGCATCCTACTGTATCACATAGCCTACCTGGCTAGCAGTGATGGTTTCAACATGCTTTCAGGTCCATGGTTACCTATAAAACATAGGACAGTGACCATTTCACAAATTTACATACTGTACATAAGATTTATGCAACTTAATCCTTTTCCTCAAATGCAATAGAACTCTTTTATATCTCTGAGGCTGCCCGCTTCCCGTTGTTGGTGATGTTTCCTAGGAGTGTTTCTATGTGTAATAATCTCTTATGATTTTCAAACAGATCATCTTTGGTATGGAAATAAGGCCGGATCTCCCAAACATAATAATAATTCAATTTCCTCTTGATCTCAAGATGACGTCAAAACCTACATGTCAGCCTCTCGTTTTGCTTGTACCTTAGCCTTCTCCATACCATTGATATTCTTATCTGAGCTGGGAGTATAGCATGCCAAAAAAAATGATCTCATGACTGAAAGTGTGCCTGCCATGGTTTTTTCATGAAATGACAGCATATCAAATTCCTCCAAATCCATTGATGATAAGGGCACACACAGTGTAGTCGTTAGCCTATACAATACGCATCTATATCGTAACACTGCGAAACAAAAACAGAATAAGAAAGAGTACTGAAAATATCAGAGTAACAGCTGCCTTGATATGGTGAAGCTCTGGATGGTTCCGAAGATATCTTAACATTATACTATGTACAGTCTCTCTAAAGATGGCGTAAGGCCTTGGACTTCGGGAATAAGGCAGCCAGTTGTTGATTCCTCTCAATGTATAGTCCACAAAGTGGCCTGAATCCGCATCTTCTCCCTACTGATTCATCTACTCCCTTTATAAGATATTAAACAGTACAAGAAGTATAGGCTTTAAGAAAATTTCACTCTTGGACAATGCTCAGATGTGAATCAGTTTTCCACTGATTTGGTATATGATAAAGTATAAAGATAATGTCATAAATTCAGCACCTGGCAGCTTAAGATGCTACCCTTTTTAATATTCAGATATGGCAGGCAAATGTACTACAACTATTATGTGCATATACTACAATACCAATATTGTCTCCATTTGGTTGAACTTGAACTGCACACATTGAAAATAGTATACAACAGCATACGTTTTTGGTGAAGTCTTTTGTGCCAAATTTCCTACCCACCTCACTTTCCGGAATTGTTCATGAAACAGAAATATTGCGTCATTGAAGCTTACCCTTCTCCTAATGTTCATAGCATACAGATCTGCTCTTTGTAAGTGCATGCTGCCACCGAGTACTCACACTTTTTTTTACTTGAAATGCTAACATTTCCGATTTCAGATGAGGGAAAAAAGTGGTTAAATACTGAAACTCTGGGTGACAAATGAAAAAGGAGGGAAGTAATTAAACGTCAGTAGGAGAGATTTTCTGGTAAGCCTGGCACTTTTAACAGAACAAATGGCAAAGTCCAGACAAATCCCAACAAACTAGTTTAAAAACAGGTATACTACATCTGCACCAAACCAAACAACAGAGAACAGAAATCATACAGAAGAAAAGATAACATTAGCCCAGCATCTCTACTGTAGTAGGCTGGTCTTTGCTTTCTAGCCAGTCAAAACCAGAGTTCACAGTATCACTGCATATCTGCTGAAAAAGCGGGTCGTTCTTCAGTTCTTCCAGTGTTGAGTCTTCATATTGTTCCTGCTGCTGATTAGGATCGAACAGCAAGTTGGTGTCCAACGTGTTAAGGTCAGTGATGCTACTGGACAGATCTGAGGTCAGTCTGATGTCATTTGAGAAGTCGGATGCCACGGCATTGAGCTCCGAAGCTACCTGACCCACCAACTGGGAGCTGGGGTTGAGGCCATCATCCCCCAACAAGTCCTTGACAGTGTTGTTGAAATCCAGCTGTTGTTGTTCATCCTCCACCTCCTGCTGCTGTGTGCTCTGGAGGAGAAGCTGTGGTTGCGTCTGCACAGGATTCTCCTGGAGCTGCTGCTGCTGCTGCTGCTGTTGCTGCTGCTGCTGCTGCTGGTCTTGCTCACCAGGGCCCGCTTGTGCTTGGCTGTCCCCAGTAGTGAAAGTCACCTGTTCCCCACTGCCAGTGGTGAGGTAGCCATGCTGCTGGAGCTCAAAGGCAGCAGGACTGGAGCTGACAGGCAGCTGAGTCTGGTGAGCAGTTCCTCCAGCAAAGCCAGGAGTGGTCTCCAGGATCTGCGTGAGGTTCATACGGGCCGTGTAGTTAGACGGGAGGTTGTTTATGCCCAGACCGCGAACCGAGTCATCCCCATCGGCTTCCATCTTGCTCAGAAGAACATTGGTGATTTTGGCGGCGTTGCTCGGACCCTGCACAGGCAGCATCTCACTCTGCATCATGATGTTCAGAGGTACAGACTGGCTACGCTGGACCATGCTGTGGACAGAGCTGACAGTCTGGGTGTTGGACAGGATGCTGAGCACCTCGGAGGTGATGGGAGAGTTGAAGGGTGAAACTACAGCTCGAGTTGTTGTGGTGGTGCTCGTGGTGGTGGTAGGAGGGCCGGTGTTCCCACTGAAGTTCCTCTGGCGCACTGCAGGGCTAACACTGCGGCAACGGAAAGTACTGGATGTAGATGAGGTTGAGGCCTTGTTGTCCAATGGTGCAGGCACAGCAAAACTCTCCTGTTTAGTAGGAGTAGTTACACCTGTGGCCAGCTGCTGTTGTTGGGGTTGTTGTTGTTGTTGTTGCTGCTGCTGCTGCTGCTGCTGTTGCTGTGGCTGCTGCGGCTGCTGCTGCACTGGAGAAATGGGGGTCAAACGGCCAAAGTGTGCAGCATCTTGTCTGGACTGAGGCTGAAATGACTGACCAGGAATTGCAAACGCATGCGGCTTACGAAACTGATCGTCTACCAGGTCTTGGTAGCTGGGCAGAATGCCAATGCTATGGTTGGACAACGGACCTGCAGAGTTGCTGTTGTAGCGGTTGTTGATCCACTCCAGTTTGGCCTTGTCAGGGTGTGTTGCCATGGGCCGCTGCATGGGCTTGACGGGGCTGCTGGAGACAATACTGGCGTCATGATAACCTGTGATGCTCGAGTTAATGGGAGTGAAAGCGAAAGGGTTCCTGCACTCCACCGGACTCGGGGGGACGCTGCTGCTGCAGTTTGACAGGGGTGTGCTGATGGGAGTGTGGCGACCCATGGCTCCGTCCACTGGGGTGATGGGAGCCATGCGGGAGCAGGGGCTCTCTCTCGTCAGGCTGTGTGCAAGCGTCATTTCAGAGGTGGGTGTGGGCGTTGGGGTCGGCGTTGGTGTTGGAGTGGGAGTTTGTACTGGAGTGGTACTGCTGTGGGCAGAATGGTAGAAGGTAGTACTGGCCTGGTGAGCACCGAGGATAGAGCCTTGGCTGCTGGCTGACTGACCCTGCAGGGACACGTCAACACAGTTACCAAACAGACCCTTCAGCTTCATCTGCTCCTCCATCTGGACTAGCTCCTCAACGATGCTGTCCTGGGTCATGTCATCATCATTGAAGGGGAAATAGTCCATGTTGGGCTGAGAACCTGCAAAGTCCACCATCTCCTGTGTGAGGGTGAGCTGGCCCGAGGCCTCGGTGGGTTGAGCGATAATGGAAAGTTGGTCATTAGGGGCTTGTTTGTGTTCTGCTGGTATCTGCTGGGCAAACGCCTGCTTTCGGAGCTCGTCAAGCTGTCCCTCCTCCCATATTGTGCTCTTTAAGTCACTCATCACAGAGGCTTCGTGTGGTCCTGAGTTGGCTGGTATGGCACGGGGGTCCCCGGTAATCTGCTGTAGCAACGCCTGATCAGTCGTGCTGTTTCCAGCCGCTCCGGTGCTGGTATCAGGGCTGAGAGAATGGTCTTCATGTTTCACCACCATGTCCTGGGGTTTAACAACAGTCTGGGTGCCCTCAGTGTGTGTGATGGGTGAGTCGGAGAGTGCAAGGATCTGTGTGGGCCCTATAGAGGTGTGTTTCACAGTCACTTTGCAGGGGGCACTCTCTGGTCTGGCAGGGGTTCCTGGTCTGGGGATCCTCTTCACTGCAGCACTGACTCCAGGTTTGGGATTGTCAACCACAGCCAACGGCTGCTGGGAGATAAACACCCGCTTCACAGGAATCACATGGGACTCCCCGCCTGTGCGCTTCCTGGGGCTCTTGGAATCTGAGCAGGGATCCTTCGATGTTGGGTTAACAGCAGTGGAGCCATTAGATGATGTGTTGCCATTGGAGTTCTGATTATCAACAGTCAAGTACAAAGTACTGTCATGGCAGTTACTGTTATTGCTGTCCTGAGTCCCAGCTACAGCTACAGCAGTGGGAGGGGATGTGGGGTCACTTTTTATCCTTCCACCTTTTTCTTGTCCTGGAGAACACTTAACCAGGAAGCTTGGCTCACTGGCAGCCCTGAACTTAGCCACTCTGTCCTCTTTGGCTCCAACAGCAGTTTTCTCTGTGCCAGACGTGGGGTTACTGTCATTACCAGCTTCAGACACCATTTTGGTGTCAGTGCAGAGGGTCAGGGTAGATGCTGGAACACTGGGTCTTACTGCAGGAGACTGAGGGGCAGCTGAACTTCCACCGTGTGAGTGCTGGGAATCGTCCAAAATAGCTGTGGTGCTCACACCAGCCGAGGCCGGTCGCACAGTCGTGGTGCTGCTGTTACTAGTGCTGCTGGGAGCCAGAGCGATGGCCGTCATCTTCACCACATTGACTGAGCTGACGTGGGGAGTGGGCATCACAGTTTTGATGGGGCTGTTGGTGATGAGGAGCGTTGGAGGTGAACGTAGCGTGATGGCACTGGTGGCAGAGGGCTTAGGCAGGATTTGGGCGTACCTTGTACCGTGTCTTGCCAGCCGGTCACCTACAGGACTAGCTGAGATATTCTGGGGAGTTTTGGGGGACTGTTTAAGAGACTGAGTGACCACTTGAAAGTTCACAGGCAACACTTTTCCTTCAGCCGTCCCTACAGGGCTGGGAGAGGTCATCAACTGCCTGCTTCTCTGTACCTGGGAGGACAACGACAACAAAAGACAACATTTAGGCACACTTATCACCAAACTAAACTGAATTAGTGGGAAAAACCGAACCACATACCGTGACTGGGCTCGGGACAGCTGCTACTACGATGCCTATGGTGGGCTGAGGGGAGAGCAGAGCAGGGCTGCCACAGGGGATTGTGGGGCCGGGGGTACTGGCTTCCGTTCTCTTGACCTGGGACTCACTAGGCAGGGGTGAGTGGAGCTTCTGCTCCTGCTGCTTCTTCTGGATCTTGCGTTGCAGCTGCTGCTTTGCATCGACGGGGGGAGAGGCGAGGGTCTTCACCTGGGGTTGGAATGAGTTTGCCTCAGCTGTGGGCACAAATGCAGAGGCTGGAGTTGGCGTCTTCATTCCTGCAAAGACATACAAAAAAAATCTGGATTATGATTTTTAAAGTGCATAGTGTCAGTTAAAGGAAAGAGGAGTGGAAGGTTGGTTGTGATCAGGGCCTGTCAAGTGACAAGAACGGGACCATGCTCACAATAGTCTCACAATAAACCATTTTCTACGACAAGGTTAATATGAGAAACAATTTACAAACAGCTGAATTAATCACATTACATTTTGTCTGTGTAGATTCTCAGGTATTCAGCTCATAGCAGCTTCAGTAAAAAGCAACTGGACATCTCCTTTTCACAAGACAGATGAGAGGTGAAATGCCTGCAAAAACCTAAGACAGAAGTGCGGTTGCTTTTTACTGAAGCTCCTTGGATTTATTATGTTTTTGCACAGACAGCTGACGATACATGCAATCAATGTTTTTGGAGACGAGCCTGTTTTGTGAAATTTGAAGGCAGCAACTTAATCTGCTGCATAATTATTATTTTTTTTGCAATCTGTGCATGAAGATGACCGAGTACTGCAGAACTTGCGTTTTTGTTTTCAAATGTGTGAGTGACAATCATTTGTGAAACACGACGCTGGCAACATTTTCCTCTACAAGTGTGCCTTTACCTGTAGGTGTTCCAGTCATAACAGTGAGCGCAGCCATGGACTTAGTACCAATGTAGTGGCTATTAAGCAGGAAGCGAGCCAGGTCCTCCACGTTGTCAAACTGACGACTCAGGACCTTTTGAGCCCACTCACACACCAGTCCGCAGGCTGCAGATCTCATTTCATCCTCAGCGCTCGGAGACTGGCCTGTCGGCTCCATCAGCTCACACTGTTCAGACAGAACAACGCAGCAGGTGGATGAGCGTCGGACAAGTTTAGAAATCTAAGTTGCTGCTTCAGATGTTTTGCAGTGTAACTTACCCCATCGCCAGATTTCTGCAGATCCAGGTTGGGTAAAGATGGCATGTGAACAAAAGCTTTCTTCCTCAACCCGCTATAACAGTATGTGCGAAGGAGTTAAGGTTTCTAGGCCATACTGAGTCAGGAGACGGTTCTAACATGCTGATGCTGACCTCACACAAACTCTGGTTGAGTCTTTTTTTTCTGAAATTCTGTTTCTAATCTGTTCTATGCTCATCTTTACATCAACAGAGAAGTTAGCTGCCTTGAGAATCTGCCAGAAACAGACATTTCACGAGCGACCTTGATAGCTAAGTGGTTACGGCAGCATATACCACATGGGTGTTGATTCCTTCAGGAGTGAGTCCCCAGTTCAATTCCTAGCAGGTCAAACCCTTACAGCATGTCATCCCCCTGCTCTACTTCCCCATTTTTACTGTCTCTATCCACTGTCATTATCTAATAAAGGCAAAATGCCAAAAAAAATAATCCTTCAAAAAATAGAGACTCCAAAGCCAGATATCAGCCTTTCAGCTCAGAGCCAAGGATTCCCTGCTACTGGCTTTTTAAATATGCCAGCAACAACTTTGGGCAGAAGTAAATTACAAATTTTCAAAGACTACAGAACATTTGTGTTTAGGGCACTGACAAAACTGACAACTACTAAGGAAAACGAGCATGTGCAGTAGTATTTATAGTGGCTTTTCCTCCGAAATTGCAAGTTCTTTAGAAAACCTCCAAAAAAAATACAAACACTCTGAGCATTTTTGGGATAAATCTTCTACTTACTAAACTTGCATTAACAATAAACAGTTTGGGGCATCTTCTATCCAACTTGCACATCCACTCACACTGTCAGCAACACAATTGAAGATGGAAGATGCAGCTGTAGATGATTGACGACTCCAGAAAGTCAGCTAACAGTCTATAAATAACTAAGAAATCATCGCTGGCCATCAGTAGTCAGAAGTTTTACATGGTTTCTGATCTTAATGGTGGAATTTAATTTCATAAGCAGCTGGCAAAGGTGAGAGTTGCTGAATGTAAATTGAAGGTTCAAAGTCTGAATTTAAAAGCAAACATGCAAACAAGTCATAGCAATAAACCTGCTAATAATCCTGCACTGTTTTATCATGTATTTTATGACTAATCTGTTGAAGGATCTCAAATCAAAACCCAGCAAAAACTTCCCGATCTGCCTGCTAAGATCAGCAAACCCACTGCACGGATGCAACCACGATGTTCACGGACAAACAAAAGCATCAGAACACGCAACATGACTCTGCTGACAGGTTCACCAGAACTTAAGGATATTTGGATTTGCCCCTCATGCCCAGTCGACGTGCCTTCATGTTAGGAAAGACATTCTTCATGATCTTTCCAAAGTCTGCTGCACTCAGTGGATTGTAGCCGAGATTGTCACAATAGCTCCTGCAAGAGACGACGTTCACAACATGAGATTAAAAGGTGAGACAAAGTGTGTATTAGCAGATCACTACCTCCCCTCCCTCCGACCCCACATCGAGGACACACACTCACTTGTATTCATCATACACCTCTTGCTTTGGGAGGGAAGTCTCTGGGTGCTCTTCTAGGTGATTGCGTATCCAGTTGAATGCATACATCTGTTGAGTACGGCTTGACGACATGGAACTCTGATCACTGAAATTAGTGCAGAAGAGAAATAAATGTGGTGACTCAGTGCTCGTGACTGTTGTGCATCATTTCTTGTTAATACAGAAACTTTAATACCATAATCCAGGAGTGGAGGACCCCCTCTCATTCTCAGTCCAAATGGGCAGAATTTGAGGGTTGGGGTGATGAATAGATATGGGGAAACAAATGAAACACAGACAGCTAGGTATAGCAAAAATCTACATATTTCAGTGGTTTGCTTCATATTGATAATCAATCATACAGCTGGAAAAATGACTCACAAATTTGTACTAAGAAAAAACTCAACAACTCCAATAAAAGTGCCACAAAGCAAAAAAAAAAATAGACCCTCAATTCAATTTCACTTTAGGGGCTGGAAGGCTAACCTGTGTCTGTGTAGCAGCCAGTGGATTGTGAGTTTAAATTTTTTTTGATTTATTTTTTTTTTGACAAGCAATGAGATAGCGCCAATAATGTAATGAGAGCCACAACAAAGCGTGTGTGTGCGAGACAGAAAAAAAAAAGGGCCCAAGAGCAAAGTGGAAAACGTGCGTCAAGTGTGTGTCTGTGACTTACCTTTTATCATTGCCACTGCTGGGACCAGAAGGCAACTTAAGGTAGAGGTAGAGTTTTTCGATGTCTGTAAACTTCTCAACATCTTGCTGTAAAGGTTAAAAAAAGAAAGAAAAAGGAAAAAAAACAGTGAAAAAAACCTACTCAAACAGAAATCTATAAATGTGTGCTTCATAGGTTTTGAATAAAAGATGAAAACAGGAGTTAAAACAATTGAAAAAGCTGTGTTCAGACTGATATCATTTTGCACCAAAATAAAAAAAAAAGGTCTATCTTGGTGAGTATATAGCACCAAGTTTAAGTGCGACACAGTTGGGCTGAGCGATTTATGCTGACAGATATTGTGATTTTATTTTCGATAGAATTTTTTGCAGTTTCAGTTCAATATTCATTGTGTAATAGATTTAAAACGTGTTCACTCGTGAAATAGTATTATGTGTCGCACAAGGAGGACACCATGAATCTGGAAGCCCATTGGCACAACAGTTTCAACTCCGGGTCAGACAAGCTGCGTAGCAAATATTCTGCAAATTTGCTAATTGCATTGTTTAAAGGTGCGACGTGGAGTTGGTTAATTGCTCGTTCCTCCTACTCAGATACGGCAGCTGCTCGCAACCATCTCAGAGCTGATCTCACCTTAACTGCTTTCCACTTGGTTTCTAAGAACGGACTCATCTCACCTCTTCCTTTTCTATTTGCCTCTTTGTTGCTAAGGGAACCGATGCTTAAATGAATGAGGTGAGAGCTGCCAGCCAATAAGCAGTGAATGAAAATGCTATTTACTACACTCCATCGCTACAAGCGCTGAATGAATTACCTGTCTGAGTCCTGCTCTGCTGACGCTGTGGTTGGAACTTCAATTTTTTTTTGTCTTCGCACCATCTGCTTAAAATTTCCTCTTGAATTTTCTAAGATGACCTTTACACCTGTTCTCAGAATTTCGTTTTCATTTACAAATTCACATGCGTCAGTTATGGAACCCGCCCGCGTTTCAAAACAACAGCCTAACAATTAAATCCTAGTGTCTAAGGGCATTACATTGCACCATTCAGTGGAATCTGAACTAATCCTGCACTTGTCTTATCCACAAATTCTCAGGAAAAACAATGCTAAGTACAGATCAAAATATTTTTCTCCTGGGAAACAAATTCTATTTATTTTTTTTACTTCATTATTTTGGTTGGGCAATAAATTATATAATGTATTCTTTAAAAACACCAAAATGCTGTTTATACCAAGCTGATATCTTCGATTGTTTTAGTCTCAACATTACTTTAATGTTGATTTACAGGATTTTTGCACCTATGTGGGAAAAGATCTTGGTTTGGAAGTCAGTTTATTTGCTTCAGCTCGATGAGTTGTGTGCAACAATGAGTAAGCATCAGAGGAGCCAAACACTGGACGAAAAAGGAAGTTAAGCTGCCAGAACTGCCAAACACTAGACAGACTTGTTGAAATTAAAATACAGACTCTGTTTTTTATCCCGTTCTTTTTTTTTTTTTTGAAGACAAAAAATAGACGAGGCTTTATCGCGCTGCTTTGATGTCGCTGACATGGCTTTCGCTGCTGAAAACAGCTGTGAGACAGCGTGACACACTTCTTGCTCGGATAAATCGACAACAAAATGTGCACAAGCAGAGAGCTTGTACGGAAATAAAAAGCAGAAATGCACTTATGTGTCTGATATAACTGGAAGTAATTAGACCTGAATTAACTCAGTAACATGCATATATTTATGTACGTATCAGGCAAAGATAAACAGCTCACATGCTGCACATTTTTAAATTTGCACTTTTATTCCTTCCTATGCATAACGTAAAAACTGGATTTATGGATAATTACATTTATACTATACTGTCGCTATTATTTTAAAAAACTTCAACATAGTAGAAATGTTAGTGCTAATACAAAAAGATACTAATGCTCCTATGTAATTATTAAATAAATGTAAGTATTGAGGTTTTAGTTTGTTGGTATACATTGTAGGAAACTCATCAGACTGTCAGCATACATTAACTATTAGACATACATTTATCATTAATATAGTATTTCTTCACAAAAGCTAAGCTGCACAAATGTTCTCAAGACTTCTATGTGACTCTCTGACAGTAAGGGAGTGGCACCATGTTAGGTAACAAACAGGCTTAGCACTGACAAGTAGAGCAGTATTTGTGGATACTCACCAATATGCTGTCCACTTTTGATTGTACAGATTTGCTAGAATGAGAAAGAGAGCAAAAGCCAAAAAATGTGAATAAACACGACTTGCATTGGAAAAAAATCACATTTATACATTCAGCATTGTCTGAACATTTCAACACATTTATTATGTAGCTGCTATCACCGTTACCTTGTGTTTTTGAGGTGCTAAATATGACAAAAAAAACAAATTCTAAAAATAGATTCTTTTAATTAACAGTCATTCAGGCCAACACAGGGCTTTAAGAAAGTATTGTAAATGACGATTATATTGCCTCTCCACGTAACCAAGTGTGACTAACAGTGCAATTTGTCTCATCTTTATCTACTGAGACGGTATGACATCATGTATACTGGCTATGAAAAGTAATCAGATTACCTCATTCATTGCACCTAATTGTTTTACAATTTATTGACTGATGTACTTTGCAGATGTTAATCTACACTCAATAAACAGAATAAAAAGGTGAAAGTTTTTGCTAATTTATTTCAAATATGTAACTCTCTCTTACGTAAAAAAAAATGCAGCCCCTTATTCGGGACCTTGGCAGAAATCACAAATTTAGGTCATCTTTCTGTGAGACTTGTCTGAGAGCCATTTCAGCGGTATTCTTTGGGTCATATTTCAAACTAAAAGATCACTTATGTTCGCTCTGGAGCTGAAACTTTTAATATTTGGGTACATACATTCCTCTCTCACCTCTTACCAGTCTCCCTTTCCTTGCTACAGAAAGCAATCCCAATGCATGATGCTGCCACCCCCATGCTTTAGCACACCAACGGTGCTAAGCCAGGTGATGTTTACAGAGTTTCAAAGTCCTGAGAGTTCCAAACCTGGGTGGAGCCCACTGTGCTCCTGGGAGCATTCAAAGCTCTCTGCTCTTACCCACATGTATGATTTATTTGAACTATATGAATGGTGGGATTTAAATCGGGTCCAACCACTTCAATTTGCCAAAGGTTTCCTCATTAATTCTCTACTCCCTGTGAAACTCACTTTATCATTATTTTTAGGTCATCAGTGACAGATTTCATGGCGTACAGCTGGGATTTTATTTTTTTTTACACTGCAGCATATTGCATTCAGGAACAATTAGTAGAAAATACTGTACACACCACTGAGACCACTGATTTTGTTCCAGAGGCTGTTTTTCCTTGGCAGATATCTTGACTTGTAATATTGGCAAACTCACAGGTGTTAAAACTAAGGCTAAAGATGGCGTCTCTTGCTGTGACATGTCTACTAGGAAACAGATTGTTGGATGCTTTGCAGGCGGATGACGGTGCATACATTAACAAACTCGGAATTTTGACACAAATAACATCGTGGACTTCAAATTAGGGCTGCACAATATATCACTTCAGCATCGATGTGTGCAGTCAAAAACATGATGTTGAAACTGTTCTAGCTGCTGAAATGAAAACTAAAACATGTGAAGTCTGTCAAGTACACTGTAATTAATTTAAGGCTTCTTGGATACACCAAGTCTCATTTCTTAACTGTGTTCAGAACACATAGAATTTGTTGCCGTGCAGGCTTTGCCAATCATAATGAGTTAAGAACCTGAGAGAAACAATGAAAAGGAAGATTTGGTGGCAAAAATAAATGCAATATCTGGTGTAAGGACATATTTTAGCCACAAGAAAGATGAAGCTGACCAAAATCAGGCATTCAGTCGGCAGTATTGTGACCACATGAGGCAACACAACTAATTAGACCATTTAAATTAGCACCACAATGCCAGATCTGGATGCCACCCAAAACAAATAAACTACATTGGATGCCTTTGCCAGTGTTATAACATATGAGAGAGGTTCCAAATATTTACCTTTTTTAAAATTATTTTTGATTTCCTATAAATGCAGTTTCCTACAAAATCATCCCAATCAGTCGAGACTGATTATTTCTGTCCAAATACAGTTTTTTTTACACCATCCATGGAAAATTACAGTATTTTTTCATTTCACAATCATTGCAAAACAACAAAATGTCATTTAATTTCTAAATATTGTGCAGCCCTAATGCCCATATGTCCCTCCTGCTGTGATACTTCAATAAATGTCCAGCCTGTTGGTGGATATTTTGATGGTTTACAGGCAGATTATGGTGAACACATCGCAGAATTCAGACACACAGTGAACACACAGCACTACTTGATTAACAGGGAGCGACTGCAGACACAAGCCTGGCCATATCACAAACATAATCAAAGCAGGTGTATCAAAGGATGAATGGCAAAGGCTCTGAATATTTATGCAAATGAGAGATTTTCGTCTTATGAAATAAATCAGCAAAAACATCACTTTGTCTTCGTGTGTTTGTACATTGAACCACACTACTGGAAGGCATGCAAAAAGGTGCAACCCTGCAGCTTATACAGGATAAATATAAAAACATTTAGCTGATTTCAATAACAATGCAGTGCAAGGTGCAGGAGGATCAGGCTGGAAGTGAGTGAATAATTCCCAAAGCCACTGCAGATGCATGAACTAAATGAGAACGTGTGAGCCAGGCCTCTCATTAAGAGCATTAAATCAGCCTGTCTGCTTTGACACCTGTCATCCTGAGCATCAGCACCACCGGTGGATTTGGTGGCATCTACTAGAACATGGCCTCCTATGGCTCCATGCTAATGATCCCAGCTACAGCTGCTGGAAGGAGCCCGACGGTGTTATTGATGCACGAACCCGGAGCCGGACTCCGTCTCCGGCCTCGCTGTCGTCGTGCTCGGCTCGGATGTGTGCGCTCGGCTCGGCGGCACTCGTGTTATTTTCCGCCGCTTTGTGCAGCACACCGCCTCCCTGCCTGCCTGCCTCTCCACACTCAGATACGCTAATTACGAGGCTACGGCTAGCGAAAAGGACAGTGTGGCTGCTCGGCCACCGTTTCCCATCCTTACCAAATTGAATTCTTTATTTTGAACTGTAACGCGTTTGCCTCGGGCCCCTGGAGTCCTGGCACCAGCGCTGGAAGAGAGCCTAATCCCGAGGCAGGCTTCTGACCAGGTTGTTGTTGATCATCAGCCATCGCGATGGAGGGGTGGTGGGGGAGCTTTAACAAGTAGGCCTCATCCCCGGCTGTGCACTGCACCGGACCCACCGCTGCTGGAGCGGCTCAGTCAGCTAGGACAGCCCGCTGAATCCACCGCCGGCCATGGCTACAAACGCTGTGATCGGAGCCTCGCGAAACGCAAAACAAAACCAAAAAAATACAGCCGGGCATACAAAAGGCATTTCGCAGAGGTATCTCCGCTGCCGCAAATAGCACGCCTGCAGCAGCCAGCAGCAGCCACAGACGAGCTGCTGCGTCAAGGTGCACACGGGACGCAGCGGAGAGGCAGGAAGCGCGCCGCCAAAATAAAAGCCTCACATTTCACATAAGCGAGACAGTTAACGTTTATCCATAACATACTGGAGTTTCTTCCATATACAGTCTATGGTTTCTTCATATAGTCATAATTATGGTAGAAATCTTTATTTAGAGAGCGTTTTTTTAAAAAGTGCTAAAAGTGCGGCTTAAGACGATACAGATAAGTCATGAAATAATCAGAATTTAAAAGACACGTGAAAACACAACATTATGTATAAAAACCAACAGATTGTTTGTCCAAAGTTCAGAGGAAATGAAATAAAATCAGGAATAGCTCTGGAAGACCCAGCTACCCACATTTACATTATATTTGGAACAAACGCCCAGAAAACTGCAGGAACTCTTTTACATCATCTGAACACTTTTCTGTTTGTTTCATTAAATCATTTATATTTTAAGCTGTGCTGTGACTTTTTACTTTTCATTTTATCTTGTAATATTTTATTTCATTCATTTCTTTTAAATAATAATTTAATTATGTTTAAAAATATATTTTTATGTTGCTTTATGTTCCTTTTATGCTTTTAATGTTTCATGTAAAGCACTTTGAATTGCATAAAACATATATTTAAACCAGTTAAAACCAGTTAATCAGCTACCAAAATAGCTGCCAGTTAATTTAATAGCTGCTAAGTGATCAACTGTTGTAGTTTTTTTTTATTTTTTAGTATATTGAATGTCTTTGGTGGCAAGAACAGTTGAATGGCTTTGATTGACATTTTTTTTTGGTTTACTACATCATGAAACTGCACAGACAAAAGATTTGATCAGTTGAAAAAAAAAAAAGTTATCTAAGAAAGAAGATCTTTAGCTGCAGCCCTATTTGAACATAAGTCCTTTGCGTTCCTTTTGTCTGGTGAGTTGTGCACACTTGCACAATGCAGCGTGCCAGACATTAAATAAATCTACTCAGCCCTGTCTATATGTATGTGTTCCAGTTTGCCACTTTTAATCTCTCCTCTAACCTACCATATTTATTCCCCTTTTATATAAACTGACAAATCCTTTCTACAGTTTGTGCATGTCCTCCCTCTCAGCAGGGTTTTACTTTTAAAGTCCAGTCCGGGATCTCGGTGCTTCATTATGTGAAACTTGACGCAGTGTCCTCGCTGCACTTCCGCTGTCAGCCTGCGGGGGCGCTGCTGCAGGAAGCTGCCCGATCAGATAGTGACAATGACGGGTAAACAGCCAGGATGATATCACTTAACCATGTAAACCGGGCCTTTACCAGCACATGGATTGATCTCACTATCTACCGACAGGCTCCTATCGACTGATTATCTGATTAGACTCCCGGTGAAAAAACGCTGAGAGGCCAAACAGGCTCCTCTCACAGATTCCTCCAAGATTGTCTCTGCTCATCAAACAGCTTACTATTTTTTCCTTCGGCTGAAATCTGAGACACCCTTGGTCGGAAAAAAATAACCTGAGAGTCTGAACTGAATTGAGACTATCTGTACCAGATATAAATACAGCCGTCACTTGTGAAACATCAGGAGATCTGCTGGAAATGACACATTTTACAAGTTGATTTCATTACAACTGACCATTTTTGACATCAACAAATGATTAATAATGGTCCAGAGATGCCATTTGTGAAAATGCACATGTGGAAATTCAGAAGAATGAAGTCACCAGGTCAAGAAAAACAAGACCTAAATAAATTCTTCCATCCAGACTTATTTTGTGCTGCCATCTGTTGATGGAAACACGTTACTCCACTGACACCAGCTCATGAAACATAATGCAAGACAGCAATAGACACACAGGGGAAGGCATGTATGTGCAAGTGTACAGTGACTGTGTGGCTGATGTAACACCTCTGAAGACAGAAATAACAGCAACTGGAGGAAATAATAGCAATGTTGCTGCTCCGTTTCTGTCCTTTTTCGGGACGTGAAGCTGCTCCAGCTGTGTTTGTCCACATGAACATCTGTCAGGACGGTGCAGTGAAGCCTTTTGTCAGTGCATGCGGATGTGACCCAGAGAGTCAGAGGCCGAGGTCAGACGTCAAGGTGTGTAACTAGTAAATCTACTGGTGATCCGTTGGCTGCTTTAGGTGAAGGTTACAGGGTTGAGTTTGTGTTTACAGTAAACAGGGAAGAACAGATGAGTTGTAACATCCTCTAATCAGAAACTGGCTCAAATCATGTCACTTTGATGTCACATCAAGCAAAAGCCACAATCACACATGCTTTTCATCATAACAACCACCTTCATATCTCAGAGAGCTGTTTGAATTTTGATGACGGCATCTAATGTGTTTCCCAGATGTTTTCACACGTGTGTCTCTTACACGCTGATGATCGAGTGTTTCTACAAGCATGAGGGCAAAGCCTCACCCTGTGGAAGTTCTGTCAGTGATTGGACCTGAACAACTGAGTCATGTTATGTGCTTAATTAGATTAGATTAGATGTTTTGGAATCACATGAATACAATGGAAGTCATTGATTCCTTGAAACTTGTATTGAAAAATGGGTTTATTATATTTACAACTTTTTGTTC
>NW_007578364.1:401999-405521 GCF_000690725.1 Stegastes partitus
GGATGTTCTTTTTCCAGCTCTATCCAATGTGATGGCAAACATAATTTATAGATTCAAATCGTAGATGCAGATATCTATTGAATATTGTAGATGTTTAATCTGCTATATGGTTAGAATTGACACTATTCTATTATCCTCGGTGTGTTTCAGTGATAATTCAGGATTTAAATGCAGAAAAAAAGGTTTCTATCAATCAGTGAGGGCTGACAGAACCACAGCAGGTTACAATATACTCATTCATTCTTTTTTGGTTAACTGAAATAACTGTTGTTCAACAGTGCTGCCACTTTGAGGTCCAACTGCTGTTACTTTGACTATTAATAGACATCACAAGCTCGTTTTCTTTGGCATTTACATGTACGTTGTATTGACAACGTTATGTGCAGCATACTTATTATGGAAACATCTTGATGTAAACTATAAAAGAGAAAACTTCAGTTTCAATATGTCTGGCGGAGGCTGGGTTGGACCCATAGCTGCTATTTGCAAACCTCTGCTAAATATATTTATTTTAATGCAAACAATAAAACAGATGTTGTACAGAAGGAGCTGTTTCTTTAAAAGCACCAAATTGGCACAAACAGCACAGTTTGACAACGTGCTTGATCAACGTGTTTGAACAAGAAATCCTCTTTGAACCAGTGCAGAAAAGGTGACATGCTAAAACAAATAATGCACATAACTGATACGGTATATCTTTTCATTCATGTCAATATCAAATGGTAAAAACCGATCAGTCACGTGGAAAAAAGTAAGTATAATTAATACACAATCAAATCCAGGAAGTAAGAATCAGGGGTTTCAGATTAAGGATGGCATGATGGTGCCGTGATCTGAACATGCTGGTCCATGTTGTTCTGCATGTTCTCTCTGTGGCTGTGTGGGCTTTCCAGGTCACAGTCCAAAAACATGTATGTTAGGTTAACTGGTGATTCTAAATTGGCTGTAGGTGTGACTGTGAGTGCGCCTGGTTGTTTTTCTCTTTGTGTTCGTCCTGCCATGGACCTGCGACCTGACCAGGCTGTACCTCGCCTCCCGTCCAGGACAAACTGGGATCAGCTCCAGCCCCCTGAGACCCTCTACTGGATAAAGTGGGTATGGCTCATAGAGGGATAGAGGGCTCCAGATTAGGGAGTATTTGAACCTACTACTTGGAGTTCTCTTTACTAACGAAGTGTGAGGTGTCATCAGGCTAAGATCTGACGAGCTCTCTTCGAAAAAAGTTTGCGGATGTAATTTGGGATGGTGTAACTACATTGTTTGGCCATAATAACAGTAAACAGCCCAACCACAGCTTTTCAGGAACATGACCTCATATCAGCTGTGAGGCATGGTGGTGGTATTATTATAACTGCTGCCTTAAGGACTGGGCAACTTGCAACCACTGATTCAACTACATCATGTCAAAGAGCTCTTGAATACAATGTGATGAAAGATGAACTGTAGGTTTTAATTTAAATGCATGAGCAAATCCAGGGAATGGACAGTTTCCATGTTACGTATATATTTTTGGACATGACTGTATGATGAGGGAGCAACTACAAAACATGGAATATTACATGTGGTGTATTTTATATAGTTAATTTTATTGTTTGCTTTTGCTTCTATGTGAGCCCGTTCTGTGAGCTTTGCCTCTTTTGGTGTTTGACATTAAAATAAAATGTGAAGCCATCCTGGATGCAGAACCAAAAGCCAACAATGTTGAACTTTATAAAACACAAATATGTGTACAGGCCTGCTTGTTTTTGTCCATCTTTTAGCACATAAATGTTATATTTTGGAGCAATTGAAGATGTAGGATTAGATGATTTATTCAGTAAGATGGGACAGGGAAACACTTTATTTTCTATATGTCATGTGCAGCATACATGTTCAAATAGACCAGGTTGTGCTGAAAATCATTACATGAATTACTGGCTGTAATACAATAAGAGATCTGAGGCAGCAGCGGCATAAACAAAGAAATGTAGCCAAGATGTAATTTGTGTATCTGATCTGAATGACTCTGGATATTCTTGATATTTTCTCCACATCTCCAGAGCGTATCACACACATCCATCACATGTTATCATTGCTGACTTGTTAAAAGCACCGGAGGTGTGGGACGGTGGCACTTCATCCAAATCTCAGGAAAATGTTGTTTCCTTGTTAGTCATTGTTTTCTCACTCTATTTTTGACCTTCGGTTGCTGGCTATTCTGGACTGATTTATTTTACTGTCAATCTCCTGTCACTTCTGATTTGGGTTGGAAGGTCTCATCTCTGCAGTCTTTGCCCTTGCTCATTCCTCCAAATGTTAAGATTTACACAACCCTCCTCCCAAAGAAGCTGCCATTTTTGTGGCCATATCATCGTATGGTAAGAATTTACAGAATGTTGCTTCTTTTTAGAGGAAAAAATTTCACATTATGTTGCCCCAGATTTATTAAACACATTCAAGTTTTTCTAAAGCAAAAATGCAATTAAAATATAAATTCAACTATTAAAATAAATATAAATATATATAAAGGCAACGCTGACCAGGATTATCCAAGCGGATGATCAGCAAAAACACAACTTGTGAATTTTTCAGATAATTTTTAAAAAGTAGTCGGAGCAAATATTCTCTGCTTTTTGCTGCATGTTGTATTTTTTTTTTCTTGTTAGTTTTTTTTGTTGTTGTTGTAGAGTTTTGAGGTCATTTCATGCTTCCTGGTCACACTTGAATCTGGCAGTGACCTAAAGACACCCTTCATCTCCTCATAGGTGCTGGCGAATGTGGGACAGCGAGGTCACTGTGGTGTAGAGGTCGGTGAGTCTGGCGCTCACGTGCAGCCACTGTCAGTTCAATCCTCTTAAAACCCCCACTTCTTCCAACATTCAGGCCAGACTATAAGATCAGCTCGCTGTGCTCCAGTCTTATCCCAAAGATACTGTAGATCCTCAGGTCGGAGTCACGCCAGCAGGTATCAGACAACACGACAACAAGCCTTTTTTACCTCTGTACACATGTAGTAGGCCTGTCAGACACATCACTGACATGTTCTTATTTACATATATTTACTTACTTTACACTCATGACATTAACTGTTTTATCTGTCTAATAAAACTTGGTAAAACGGCTGATTGCAACCTATTCCCCAGTGAAGCTGTTCAATAAGTTCGAATAGGAAATCGACTGAAGCTGAAACAATTAGTCAATAAATTTGCAACTTTTCATGCAAAAATATAAAACATCTGATGATAGAAAGTAAGAATTTGTTGCTGTGTTACTTCACTTTATGGGAAATTATTATATAATTGTCTGATTTTCTGACTTTTTATTCACCAAACATAACATTTGCATTACCAGTTGCATCTCTGACAAGACTGCAGTTAACTGAGATTGATGCAAAGCTTTAAAATAAAACTTGATAGAAAGCAGTTTGTACAGTTTTTTTAACAAAACAAGCGAATAAACACTTCACTTTATGGGAAATTATTATGCAATTGTCACTTTTTCTGTATTTTACTCACAAAACAAAACAACATTTGCATTACCAGT
>NW_007578365.1:0-692 GCF_000690725.1 Stegastes partitus
GTTTCCACCCCGGCCAACACGCACACCGCCGCGGCTCGCCACTAAACAGGAAGTGGCTCGTAACTAGGCCACACTTTCTCCGATCTGCCCCAAACTCGACATGCCGGATCACAGTCCCGCCCGGAGCAGGTTTGCGCCACACCCCGCCGTGTGCGAAGGCCGACAAGCGTAGATAGGACCCGTCCATCGCCGCTTGCGGCTTTAATTATTATTGCATTTACGGCCTATTTCCGTTGCTAGCAAGTGGTCAAAAGTGTCAGTTAATGCACTGTTAGGCAGTTATTTGCCAAAAACAGAGTTAGGTTTCTCGCATAATTCTATGATATCAGGGAAAAATGTAAGAGGGGCACATAAACAAATGAGAAACTTAGAAGAAACATTCACAAAACTACTTGCAACAAACCAGAAACTTTCTAACCTGAACTACCCAAAAACGTTTTACTGCTAATCCAAAAATATCCACAGATATCGCTAACCTGAAGCTACCCAAAAACGATCCTATGCTAACTAAAAGTTACCTGTTGTCAACCCAAAACATACCGCTAACCAGAAACTACACACAATCTTGTACTAACCAGAGACCATCTGGTACCAACCACAACTATCCAAAGACTATCTAGAGCTAATCTGAAACCATGTAATCGTAACTACGGATTACCCTGTTCAAACCAAAAGCCCCACAGAATCTTGTG
>NW_007578365.1:1317-6973 GCF_000690725.1 Stegastes partitus
GTGCTGATCAGAAGTTATCCTGGACTAACCAGAAACGTGCAAACCAGAAGCTACCCAAAAGCTCTCTTGTGCTTATTAGAAACTACCTGTTGTCAACCCAAGACAATCCAGTGCTAACTAGAAACTAAATGGGACTAACCAAAATCACATGAAAACTCGCTACTGCTAATCCAGAACTATTACGTTATCTAGTTCTAATCATAAACTATGCAGAACCTTGTGGAGGATGCTGAGTGCCAACCAGAAACTACCCAAAAGCTCTATTGTGCTAACTAGAAATGAGAGTATTGGACAGCAGAGACTGCACAATGCACACCAGAAACCAAACCTACATCATGCACACAACAAGATTTTGGTGTCGACCAAAAGGTATCCCATGCAAGCTCATGCACACCAAGTATCATGAAGCAAAGTATCTGAGAAACACCCAAAACTTGTGGATAAAAAGTTTGTGCTCGTGTCATCTTGTAAGAAAAGTAAATGTCAGCTTCAGACATAGACACACCTCAAAGTTTTAAAATGTACCTTACATGTCATACTATAGTACTCATTCGGTGCTCAGTGGTCATCTTTATTAAAAAATCTTGTCTTTATTAAAGCTACTTGCTGCACGTGTCTGCTGTGAGTTGGTTTTGCAGGTTTTTACACTGGAAAAAAAAAAAAGAAAAAGTCTAAATTGTCCACTCTGTTGAGAAAAAAAAAAAAAAAAAAGGTTTTTGAAGGTGGGACGTGGCATTTGGCATTCAGTCTGAAAAGGGAACTGCTGAACTCGGTGCCAGCGTAAGAAATAAATGCAGAAAAATGTTACACCGAGTCAACACAGCAAATTTCATGTTGAAGAAAGAGGCTTTATTTTCCTCTCCAGCTGTGGCTGTTCTTGTTGGCAGCACAGTTGTTCTTGAGAAGAATCCTGGCTGCGATCTCAACAGTCTCTCCAGCTAAAGTTTGAGCCCCAGACTGTGATAAATGAGCGAGCAGCGCTGTAATTCACCGTCGCTCTCCGGTGGGTCCTTAAAGACTGGTGGTACTATTTTCAGTTGGACCGGTGGCTGATGTTGTCACCGACTGTCCACGAACGCGGAGCTCACGACGAATGAATCGAGAAACGATTTAAAAACAAATCAAAAGCAGCACAACATTGTTTAGATGTATTTTATAGGGTGAAAAAACAGACACGGTGGTGTTTGTGAGTCAGTGGAGCCTGTAAACTTTGGACTCAAAGCCCAGTGAGCAACCTGACATGATATATACAGTGTTAAAGCTGTCTTGTTTAAATTATATGAAGCTGGATTAAAACAAGGCAACTGTGTTTATGCGAGGCTTCTCTCCATTCATAGCTGTGGTTAGCCGCAGCATTCCTACCGCAGATACCATTTTAGTCATACCTGCTTGTATGCACAAGCTGCAAGGAGCAGACAGACACCCAAATAATTATTCCATTTGTCCAGATGACTATACCATTCAGCCACCCGGCAACTGGTGCAGGCTGCTTATATCTGAGCGAGGGGAAAGTCAAAATATTACTCCAGTGAGCAAAAGCTGATGAACTATTAGTAACTTTTCTAGACAACATCACAAAGCTTTTGTTCTAGACGGAAGTTTAGCTTGGCTTTCACAACGGCTTTACGGAAATGAGAATTCTATAATTATACTTCCATAAAGGGAGCAGTCGGGGGAAAAATAAATCCCGGCGGTGCGATACGCCATGACTTTAAAGATGGTGCGGTTTTTAATTCCCGGTGTGTGGCACGCTAATAAATGTCAAAAAAAAAAAGAAGATATGCGATCAGAAAGCCGATATGCTATTCTTTGTGGTCAAATAAAACTGATTTCCAAATTATTTTACACATTTTAAACGCATCAAAAACGTTCTTTCCTTCTCTAAATATAAATAAATGGAAGCTCTCTGGTTTGGAGGCTGAAGCGCTGAATGACAGATCATTTAACAAGAGGATGCCCTCGCCCACTCCTTCACTGCTCCCTATGTAATGGATACTGAGCCGTGAGTTCAGATTTGGAAACTTTGGACGCGCCAGACTCACATAACTTTTTTTTTTCATTTATATAAAATGCAGTGTTTTGCATTGCGGAATTAAAAAGTAGGGCACATACCATTGACGCTACGATTTTTTCCCCCCTCGGTAAACGCTCCAGGACTCGACATATGTACATTCTTGAATTCACCAACAGTCGGCCAAATGTACCGAACTTCTAGCAGCACTCTGGCAATAATGAGATGTTCACTGTTGGTTTGCCGCCACAGTTTGTCAATAGAGCTAAACCTTCTGGTAACATGTTTGGCTTTCGTGGCAGTTTATGTTTGCCATTGCCATATGTTTTAGGTTTCCAGGAGACATTTGTATTTAATCTATGGCAAAGCTCCCACAAAGCTGCACCACGCTCGTAGTTTCATATACAAATTTGTGGAAAGTTGTGGTGGACTTCGGGCTGACTTTCTGGAAAACTTTAGGGCAGGTTTCCTCGAATGTTTACTGTTTGCAGTAAGTTTGCCACAAATCCATATTTTATGTGGTGGTGGTGGTCGGCACTGTTGGATAACAACTGGAAGGTTCAAACCTGCTGGTAGGCTGTCCTTCCTGCGCCTGCGTGGGTTTACTTTGTGTGGTCCGGCTTCCTCCCACAGTCCAAAGACATGGAGGAAGGATACGGATAAAGCGGGTATGGCTGGGTATTGATCATTTTTACATTTTATGGGCTCAACCTCACCAAAATATTTGCCTCAGAGACATAAAATATGAATTTGTGGCAAACACGCTGAAAACAATAAACATTCCAGCAAATCTGCAGCAGAAAAAGAACTTAAAATTATTAGTTTGCCATCAGTTTTCCAGAAAATTAACCAGAAGTTCCCCACAAGTTTGCCACAAATCCAATTTGCAAAATATGAAATTGCTGCAAATTTGTGGCAACGTTGTCAAAGATTAACAACAACTTAGAAAACTAAACCTTTGGACACATTCAGAACATAGTGCCATAGAAATAAAGACTGATTTTGGACACAAGCTTTTTAGTGCATACAATACAATCACAGGCTGAAAGGTGGATCGGTGGTTAGCACTGTTGCCTCACAGCCAGAAGGTTGCCTACATGGAGTTTGCATGTTCTCCTCGTGCAGCGTGGGTTCTCTCCGGGTTCTCCAGCTTCCTCCCACACAGTCCAAAAACATGTTGAGGTTAACTGGTGATTGTAAATTGTCCGTAGGTGTGAATGTGAGTGTGCTTGGTTGTCTGTCTCTAAGTGTAGCCCTGTGATAGACTGGTGACCTGTCCAGGTGAACCTGCCTTCACCCTGAGTCAGCTGGGATAGACTCCAGCCCCCCAGAGACCCTAGTGAGGATTAAGTGGTGTATAGATAATGGATGGATGGATGGATGGACAACACAGTCACAAAGTTGGTGTTTGGAACATCTAATGCTCCCTGCTATGGCTAAAAAAAAAAAAAATCCTGCTAATTAGCATTAGCGTCAAACAGCTTTGGAGACGTGTAAAGTTTTGCAAGTATTCGGTAAAAGTCACCATTACAGTTTTTCCTGAAGGGAACATGAATATATGTTTGCAATTCTGAGGCAGGTGATCTTGTATTTTTTCACATATTTGCTCTGAAACTAAATTTTCCTTGTGGCGGATCAACAAAGTCACATGGATTTATTGTCTCTGATCCATGAAGGTTTTGTTTCAGGTTTCATAGCAGTCCATCCATTAGTCGCTGAGATACTTCAGTCCTGATCAGACCAACCAAAAAGCAAACCTTGCTGTCTCTGCAGCTGCAACAAGCCTGCTTCTGTTTAAATTCGTCCATAATCTCATAGTATTTATATATCATAACTCCATAAGTTCAATTCATGCTGTCATGCTTTGCACGGGTCATTTGCGCCTTTGGGTGGCAGTGTTCACCTCCACAGCTGGAGTCACTTCCTCAGAATACAGGTTAGTCTGAATGCTCTATAACTGAGGTAATGGCCCAATAAGTTCAAGGTTTTTACGCAATCTGGAAAACGTATTAAAACGGATGAATCAATGTCAGTGATTAGTATCAAAATTCAGCTTCGAGTCCTTTAAGGATCACGTCATCTGCTACTGAATAGACTCTCATCCCAAAAGGTCTTACCGACTTTGTTTTGGCTTTAAAATGTCAATATATCAAGTGGAGTATTGAGTAACACGTGCCGCAAGACATTTTTATTTCTTGTAATAGTACACTTTTATTTTAAGGAATAAAAAAAATGAAAAATCTGCAATTTGCTGCTGTGGCAGGTTGCAAATTCTGAATTGAACATAAAGTCCTTTACTGTGTTCGGCGTCACATGAGCGCAGCCCGGCTCATTATTAGCTCTAGCACGGTGACACAATGGGTTTAGTTTATTCACCAGCAGCGTGATTAATGTGGATATTTAAATAAAATATCCTCCTTTTCACTTTCGACAGACTCTGTTGTGCTCCTGTCGCCTGGCAATAGAAGGACACTACAGTGGTCCTTTCAGCACAGGTCTGCTTTTCATCATTTTGATCGTCAGCTCTTTGAAGTTTGTCTTTTTTTTTAAAACTGTGGCGTTCTGAGGGTCAAAAAACATCTTCTGAAATATGACACGGCAGCTGCACTTTAGGGAAAATTCACTCAAAATAATAAAAAAATAAAAAAGACAGTTTTTTGAAATGCTTTTTGGTGTGTGTGTGATTGAGGGAAAAAAAATCTTGAGAAAAACACATTAGACAGACTGGAATCATGCATCCAAATTCTCCTAACAAACAGTCTGCACCAGAGAATCCACCTTCAGTTCAACCAAATTGAAATAAACATTTACATAGTTCTGAAACGAGGAAGTATTTTTAAGGAGGCTGCACATCAGTTTCGAATTTGTCGTGAATCACAGTCGCCTCGATAGGTTTCAACTCAAAAGTGCTTTAACAAAATAAACCGTCGTTGTTTCCCGACGTTCAAGTCTCGGCCAGGTCCTCACACCTGGAACACCCAGGCGCACCGGCACCCTGCTGCGATTCTTATGTAACACGCTGCTCCAGACGTTTAATTGCATCCATTTCAGAATCCATTCATTATGTCTTCTCTCTAGAAGCGTGGATGCGTGCCAGGGGGGCATTTACATGGGTCCACGGTGAAAAGCCATGGAAAATCTCCTTGTTAAGGAGGATAATTGAGCTTCTGCGGTCGTCTCATATTTACTTCTCCTGTTGTGTCTGTTTACAATGAGGCTTTAATAGACAGTGAATAATTTGGATGTTGATGAGTGGAACATTTTATCAAATTCTGATGTGTTTATGGCTGCCCGCCCCCCTCCTCTCTCCTCTTCCTCTTATTAATATAATGGATGCAGTCATCCTCTGGGAGAAAAGGCCAAACCACAGGGCCGTTCATTCACATGCTCAAACCTCACTATAAACGTTCACGGCTGCAGTGTCTCAAATGACTGGATATTATGAGTTATTAATCAGTAAAAATAGGTTTATGCTCGAAAGGAGAGACATTTTTCAGCATCACAATCATGAACATCTATGAAATAGTTTCATTTCTTCACCACACGAAATGAGTTGCTTCTAATTCATTTGGTGGGGATTATGTCATTTATTTCATTACGGTTATCAGGGTGCTCGCCAGGATTTTTTGACAGCGTAGACGACGG
>NW_007578365.1:7464-25936 GCF_000690725.1 Stegastes partitus
AGAGAACCCACGCTGCACGGGGAGAACATGGAGACTCCACGTAGAGAGATTCCGGTGCCCCCACCGGGATGCGAACCGGCAACCTTCTTGCTGCGAGGCAACAGTGCTACCAACTGCGCCACCCTGCAGCCCTGGGTTTAATATTATAAGGATTATTTAAATCTGTAGTTTGCAAGTTGCAATGTCAACCACAGTCTCTCCTCTGAACTCTGAGTTTCTTTGAGGAACATCGGAACTTTTCTTCGATGCTTTCTAGGTTTTTCACAATCATCCTATAGTTCACTTTGGTTGCTTCAGTTCAGGCAAACCAGATGCACCAGTGTGGGATTGTTGCCTCAGACACCAGAAGCAAGAAAGGGGGAATGTTGCAGCTCTTTGAAAAGAGGAGTGAGACTGAACCAAACTGGTGGCAACAAAACCAAAACACTGACCTGAAATGCACTAAAATGTTCCGTAAAGTTCTGTAGAAACTTCCAAATCTGGGAAGTGAGTGTGTGCGAGTGACGCTCCTTTCACATTATATCCACTTTGTATATAAAAATAAGTTATTATCACAGCTTTATTGTTGTTCCTGTGATCCTCGTGAGTAACTTGAGGTCAATGGCTTTACCATCAATAATATCTGTTATGGTTCAGGTGAAACGTGCTAAACATAGAACATCGGATTCACAGAAGTAGGCGAAAGGCAACATGTCGTCCTCTGTGAATGGACTGATCAGCGAAGCACATGTTGTTTTGTTAGCAAGGAATGGAACAACTGATAGGTCGCCACCAGTTGTGATCTGGACCTGTGCGTGCATTGAAATGTGATTTCCTTTTTACTCGTGATTTTATTGAGACAACAGATGGAGAACAATGGTCTCCCTTGATTTGATTCGTGTGGTGTCTTGTATCAATGTCCTGTTTTAAGAACCACAAAATAAAGCATTAGCAGCCAGGTTATGGTTTCAGGCTGAACGGTTACTTCAAGCGAACTCACAAACAGCCACAGTGAAGTAATCTATGGACCTCAGACATGACGTGTTGGAGGCGGATTATCCATTGAGAAAGCTTTGGATGTTTATTAATGAGTCCGTCAGATTCGCCACAATTATGTTGCTGGATGCTTAAAAAGACATGATCTAAGTCTGTAACCTTCTGAAGCACGTCAGATTACAGCTTCACTCTTCCCTGCGCAGCCTGCAGATCACTTTGGAATGTCATCTAAGATGATATTGTCACAGATGTTAATCGTCATAATAGATCAGGAGCATTTGAGAGTGAGCTCGTGGTCACATTCACTGAGTTTTTCTGGCCCGCTGAGGAAGTTGTGTTGGAAATATTAACGTGACGGTGAGGCCAAACGCAAGTCAAAATCATTAACGGTCCAATACCCAGCATTTGCGGTATGGATATCTCTTTCTCTGCGTCTCCAGAGCGAGATCAACGCAAAGACAGCGAAGCTATCGGAGCACTAAGTGATTTAGCAGAAGGAAATTGGTTGTCTAATGTCTACAGAGAGGTTTGTGCAGAGGTATGCTCGCAAGTTTTCCATGATTGCATGTTCAAATCACAATAAATATCCCTCTCTGTTGAGCTACCGAGCCAGAGGTAAAATGTTCTGTTGCCCTGCCAGATGCAATTGCCATTTAGAGAGCCTGGCGAAGTGCTCACTGTGTAAAATACCTGCAGTGGTGCTTACTGCTCACACCACTAGAGGGGGGGATGGGGGGTTCTGGGATCTGGCTGCGGAGCTAAGAGAGCTGAATCATACTGAGGCCGAATTTTTATGAGCACAGTCTGCTTGGTGAACCACACCAAAGTGTTAGCCCCAAACACCAATCAGCCACAACATTAAAACCACCGACAAGTGAAATTACAATAACATTGATCATCTCGTAGCGAACAGGTGGTTCTTGAAGTTCAGAAAATGGGCAACTGTTAAGCTCTGAGTGACCAACTTGTGGCAGCTGGACTACTGAGCATGTCCAAAGTTGGAGGCCGTGTGGGGTGTTCCTGGTATGCAGTGGTTAGTACCAACCACAAGTGGACCGAGGAAGGACAATCGGTGAATCAGTGACAGGGTTGTGGTCATGAAAAACTCACTGAGGAGGGTAGGAAAGGCTTGTGGTTTGATCCCACAGAAAAGCACAAATTGCTGAAAACTTTATTGCTGCTATGATAGAAAAGTGTCAGAACCCACTGTGAATCACAGCTTGTTACATCTGGAGCAACCAGAGTGTCCAAGTTAAACACCTGCCAACCACTAAAAGCAATTAGAACGGGCACATAAAGGTCAGAACTGGACAGTGAGGCAATGGAAGAAGATGGCCTGGTCTGGTACATCACGTTTTTACATCATGTGGGTGGCCATCACGGTGTCCTTTCCTTGGGGAAGAGATGGTATCAGGATGCATTATGGGTAAAAGACAGGCTGGTAGAGGTAGTGGGATGTTCTGGGCAACGCTCTGCTGGATAACCTTGTGGATGCTACTTTGACACCACTTGCCTCATCACCTCTCATCCTTTCATGGCAACTGTACTGCCTGATTGGTGCCTCTTTTACTGGATAGTGCTTCCTGCCACACTGCTAACGTTGTTCAGGAATGGTTGAGGAACATGACAAAGAGTTCAAGGTGTTTATTTGGCTTCCAGTTTTGACAGATCTTAATAAGACTGTTGGCCAGAAAAACAAGTCAGATTGACAGAGGCCACACCTTGCTTGTGCCTGATAATACAGGATACCTTCAGAGGTCTTCTGGAGCTCAATGGGTCAGAGCTGTTTGGGTGACATGAGCGACAACATTAGACAGGTGGTTTTAATTTTGTGGCTGATCGATGTATTCGCAGTCCGTAGACAGGAAAGAGAGTAGGTGAATACGTTTAGTTCAGGCTTTCATTTATTAGGCTTGCTGTCTCCATGTTCTCATAACGAACAACAGAGGAATTTTCCTCACCCTACAAGAACCGTGTCATAAACTCAGGCCTGACGGTAAATGATATCATCGGAATAAAGACGGAAACGAGGTACGAAAACGGCTCATAGCAGTCTTCAAATTCTTTTCGCCGTAGACAATTTGTAGCGCAGACAGACACCATATGGAATTGTGTTTGTGGGGCTATAATCTTAACTTCTGCCACAGCAGAAAAAAAAAAACAAAAAAGGTGACAGTAAACTCTTACTGTTTCGACTTTGAGATCAGAAAACGCTTTGGTTCGGTTTAAAATTCTCGGGACCCACGAGGTCAACAAAACAAGAGCAAAGGAGCTGGACACAGGAGGCTGCTCTTAACGTGCTAATACCAAAACTTTCCAGAAGACTTTTTTTTTTTTTCTCTTCAGCTCGGTTGAGTAGACTTTTGGCTGTTAGGTTCCCTATTACTGTAGAGGTATAGACACAATCAGTTTTTCCATGTGGTGGACATTCCAGACCACATCTGCTTTCAATATACACACATGTCCAGCTGTTTCAGCCCTATAGGCTACCAGTCTTTTCCCAGTCCGTCGGCTGAAGGTATATATATGTGAATGGCATCACTATTCAACAAATGCATGTCGTCATTATAAGAATGGAAAGTAAGCAATAAAATACTGTATATAATACTGTACTGGGAGCTTGCACAGTAGGATGTCTGGTTAAATAAATGCAGCCACGTGATTTTGATGAGTTTCTGACATTTTGCATTGGAACCAAAGAGACCGTAGCTGCTGTGAAATGTAGCCATAATAAACGCAGCATCAAGGATTAATTTATTTTCCTGTTTACATTTTACTCAGCACCGTTTTTGTTTTGGAGGTGGTATCCTGAGGACTGTCATGCGCTTGCAGACGTCGGAGAAATTACAGCCCTCTGCGGAGGAGGAGGAGAGCGCACATCCTACAGAAACATCTGCCGAGGATGTACATTTTAAATCAAAAGAAACAACCATGTCTTTGCTTTTCTGACCGCAGCTCCGTGACCAACCGTCAATGTGTTGTTTCCTTCGTCTGCGCTAAAACGTCAGCTGCGAGGAAGGTATTAACTCCAAATCAGATAACAGCGGTTTATGCCTGAACTCCTCTTCAAAGTTAAACTGGACGGAGACGAGGCATATAAAATGAGCTCTGATTGATTAGGATCCGGAGGCCTACAGGGGAGTTTCTGCTCATCGTTATCTTTATGTAGCCGTCAAGACCAACGGCGTTTTATTTAAAGTCACCGTGTACTCGAAAATATCTTTTTCATACCATCACCCCTTTTAAGTTGGATGTTTGGGTTTCCTTGTGTGGATTGATGTATGTGCAGAGTTTAACAGTAAAAGGATGTTTTCACAGTCATCCGCTGATGTTTATCTGTGGTCACTGTAGCCCTGTTTTGGACCGTCTCATCCTCTGTGTGGGAGTCGCTGCAGAATGGTTTCCAAATAAAACCTCTTCATCAGAGGTGAAGACATTAATCAGTGAACTAGTCAGTCTCCCTCTTGTAAAAACCCCCCGAAAAGAATTAAAAAGAGGTAAATCTCATCTTTGTGGCACTTTGTCCTAGTTTCGTGGGAATTATCTTTACCTTGAAACTTATGAAATGAACAGTATTTACAAATTTATGGATTTAATTGATCATTTGTTAACAAGGGACAGAGAATAAATAGAGGTTTTGAATTTCAAATATGTCATTTAACCAGTTTTGCGGAAAATTTGAGTTTAAGGGGCGCCCGGATAGCTCGGCGGGTAGGGTGGGCGACCCATGTATAGGGGCTTTAATCCCCGACGCCACGGTTCAATTCCGATTCCTCATTTGCTGCATGTCATTCCCCCACTGTCCTCCCCACATTTCTCTGTTTATCTTCACTGTCAAACTATCATTAAAGGTGGAAAAGCCCAAAAGATATCTTTAAAAAAAATAAATTTGAATTTAAGTGGGAACAGACAACATTTCAACACTCCACCCCCTGAGCGTTTCCAAGTATTACTGTTGGCACCACTGTCGCCAAAACTGGACTGCTTTGTTCTCCTCAGAGCCTCACAACTACCAGCTCTGAGTTCATTATCTGGCTGAAAGAAGTAGCATTAGCAACATGGCTGCCACTCACAGCCTGGCTAAAGGCCAAAGCAAGAAACAACCCTAAGAGTCCCACTTTCAAAAAGAATCCCTAATCCCAGTGCCACGACAAAGAAACAGTTCTGGCAAGTGTTGCTGCCCAATGATCTCGTGGAAATAATGTCAATAATGTTAGTTAAAGTCCCAGAGCTCCGTCTACGAAGTGAATACCAGAGTTCACTCTTAGGCTACCTTTTGCACCTCGACGGGGCTCTTTTTCTTTTGTTGGGTAGAGTTTCCACAGTTACCCCGTTTGGTCTTTTAACCGTAAATCAAGCCTCAATTTTTCTGGGACACTTTCAACGCTGCAGCAGACAGAAGTACATTGAGAGACGGAGGCTTATATGGAACCAATCTAAACACAGATGGTGTTATTCTATAGCCATTACACTGCACAAGCATGTACTTCATTATGACAAACAGAAGCAACAACTTGTGTATAACCACTTGGAACACAAACTGTTATCAAGTTAGTCCAATTATAGGTCAACAATAATGTAGTTTATAGTTTAAAGCTGGAGTAGGCAGAAATCTAATTCGAAAAAAATGCAAAAATTTTAAAATACAGTCCCAGAAAATAACTCAAACCAAAAATTTACATTCACTTCTGGCCTTGCATTGGATTTCCTGAGTAAAATTTCGCTGTTTAAACCATTAACGTCCTGCATCCAATGTGTTCTTTATGCTGTCTCTGACCTGGGTAGAGAGACTTGGTATTTGTTGTCTGAAGTCTGGAAAAGGACTCAAGAGAAGGAGCAGAAGTCTACTTTCATTCCAGACCAAATGAATTACAGTATGCTGAAATATTATGATGGAATTTTTGCCCGGTGACACTTTAAAAAAAAACAAAAACAGTGCCTACCCTGGCTTTATATGGTGTGTTTTCCTTTCTCAAAATGTCTGACAGTGGATTATGATCATTTTATGACAAAATTCATGATTCCAAGGTTCCTAGAAGGTTTTTTTTTTCCAAGAATGACGTTTTATGTAGATGTCAAGTAAAAGCATTAAAAGATGTTTTAATGCATCAGATGTGTGGGCCAAACTCTTGTTTCAGTCTCTCACCACTAACCCTGTGACCGGACCCCAGAGGAGCATCTCTGATGATTTGTTACACGCTGCTTTAAACATCATGAACAGAAATCTGCTGGCGTTTCAGTTGAAGCATTTTATAAATAAAAGTGACCCACGTGTTTGCACTTTCCTCCCTGACTGGTTGATACGTGCATTTATGTAACGTTTGTTTTACTGTGTCCCCGTCTGATCTTTGCACCGACAGTCGAGCGACTATTCCCTCCCCTCATCAACTCAAAATAGCCCTTCAAGTAGCCTTCAACTTTCCATCACAGACTCGAGAGTTCATGCAGTGATATTCTGGACTCGTCTGACCCCGGTTCTCATCTGGACTTTGTAAGTGTGTCAAGCCGCCCTGGAGGGGGGCTGCTGGGACTGGAAGGATCCTTTCCTGGGGTGCTGCAGATGGACTGCAGCCAGTTGTTCTTTCGCTGTTTATTTGTCTTTTCCGCAGCAATCTTTCACACATTCCTCGACTTTTCCCATGTTGTTTTTTTTGTGTTCGGTTGTTCAAGATAAGACAAATTATTACAACGTTCTGCCTGTTGCACAAATGGCTGGTTTTAATCATCTGGTGGTCAATTGAAATCACATAAGCCTCAGTCTAGGGACCCTTCTCCTGATTTACAGTCGTAGACAAGCTCTGCAAGTGCACATCCAGCCACGTAAGTCAATAATGTCTTGATCTGCTTCCAGCCTTGCCTCCCCAACGTTAAGCCGTTTCGCAGATGAGGAGCACAATGCTGGCTTTTCTGCGGATACGTTTGCCCCCCTGCAGTAGCGCGAGCATTTCTAAGTTGACAGCTGATGCGCAAAGGTCGAGTTCTCTTGTGTGTTTAGAATGTTTCCCGTCAATCAAAGGGGTCGGTCTCATGGTGAGGATTCACAACGTGGAGTTTTCACCCGAGAGGTTTGATGTGTCGCAGACATGAAGCTGTAAAGTTTGACAGTAAATCGAAGGAATTTGAAATGATGTTTCAGGGATGAAATGGACGCAAATGCATGCTTCAGTGCAATGTGACTTTCAGAGATTAGGGCAGACAATAGATGTGAAAGGTTTTCAACTGGAGAGACGTTTTAAAATAAAGCAGGAGAACCGTAAAACAGCTGCTTTGTCAGCACTTTAGAATCGAAATTCCAGATATAGAGCATTCCCATCAGGGAGGAAATTTCCAGCTTGGAAACTACTTGTTTTTTGGCTGGTTAAAGTGCTTGTAAGTCTAGGAGGATGTAGAGATTCACTGTTCTCTTATTTCTCTGCAAGGTGTACAGGTAGAACTGTTCCTTTTTAAATGTAGGGTAAACGAGGTAAAAGCTATAGGGAGGTACACGGACATAAGAATGGAAAATGCCCGAGTGTGTCTGACACTTCCATAAGCCATAAACAGAATATGTACTAAATTATAGGTTTTCAAACAGTCTTTCAGTTCATGCCCCATAGTCACCATCCAGGCTCAAAACAAGCTGTCATGGTCTTTTTTTTTTTTTTTTTTTAAGCTGTCATGGTCTTTTTTTTTTTTTTTTTGTGCCTCAAGTATCTGCTCCTCCACTCCAAACACTGTCCGAGGTCTTTTTCCACTGTTCCATTTAAGTGCAATTCTGCAGAATCCATGACGGCAAACAAGTAAACATCAGAGTCATAGAGAGCATTCTTCAGTGATGAGAGGAACAAGGACTCCTGCACCAGTTGGCTCATTCCCCAGTGAGCCTTCATCTCAACTAAGGGTTGACTGATTTAAACAAGTTTTTCTGGGTCAGTACCAATGCAGATTATTAGTAATCAAGCAAACCAATAACCGACACATGGAACCTGATACATTTGTTGTAAAAATGAAAATATTGGTTCAAAATTTAGAAAAACAAAATCCAACAAAAGTCCTCATTGAAGGGCTTTTGTTTATTTTCAACACTCATCCTTCAGCACATTTTTAATTGATTTATTTTGACAAGAATTGGTCTAAAAAACTAAAAAACAGTCGAATTATTGAGAAAAATGCTGAATATTGGATCAGATAATTAGTCGATCCTTAATGTCAACATCATGAAGCTCGTCTGGGATTACTAAAAGAGCCAGAAAACACTGAGAAGAACTGGGGAAAGTTCTCCCAGATACTTGGAACAACCTACAGGCCATGCAGACAAGATCTTGGACTGCTTTTGCAAAGTACCGAACCTCTGTAGGTACAGTCGTGACTCGATATTCCGACGCTAAATGTAAAACCTTCTTTTACGTCGGATTGTCAAGCCGGAGGTCGAGATACAAGGAGGGCTTGATGCTGGAAGGCTCATTTGTTGTTAATCATTGTTCATAGTTGTTATAATAAGTAGTAGGGCTGGTCCCAATAGCACTTTCTGGTCTCTGGATATTCAGGCCCAATTAATGATGAATATCCAAATATTCAGAGCAGTCGGGGGACACTTCCACCCCGGGGGAGCACTCCAATGGGGTACTTGGCTGCTGATGCTAGTTTAGTTAGCGCTCACACTTCTGTTTCTACCATCGGTGGCGGCGGGGGAGTGGCAGATACGCTCCACCGTTACCATCCATGTTTACTTCCATAAACACTGAGCACACTCGCGGCATGTGACGTCGTCGTGTCNCTTCTTGCAGCCCGTCCGAAAGAATGAGGAATTTTAATCTCTTCTAAAACACTTCAGCTACTATTAACCCTCAGGACTGGAGACTGTAAATCAATTTTTTTAAAAATAGACAAAGCCTCCATGTCTGCAAAAGTTAATGTCAAAGTGGCTTAAATCTACATTCTTGCTATTGGCCAGCAGGGGGCGACGAATCTGATCTCAAAGCAAAGTCTGATTTATAGAAGCCAACAAGAAAACGGCCCAACTTCTCACTCGATTTGTTACCGCAGTAAATACTTTATTAATAAGTTTATGATCTTAATTGCTAGTTTTACATCTCTCTCAATATAGCACAGTGTTCATTTTTTTTAAATTATGGTTCCATATGGAGTAAAATAGATGATAAGGCATAGTCTAGCATAGAGGTGGCTGGTCACGACTGCACTGACATGCAAAGTGTCTCTTGGTTTTCAGACAGATCCACTTTCAAAAGACCATCATGATGACGGCCAAATTCCAAACTCAAGGCCTCAGAACATATTGTTCAGCAAACCAGTGGGTGACGTCACGGTGGCTACATCCATCTTTTATACACGGCATTAGCCAGGAACCCAGACAGCACCTTAAGCCCTTCAAAAAAAAACCAAAAAAAAAATCCCTACAAGCCAGGTCTAGATACCAGAACAGCCTGTAATGTTTCATGTCAGGCATGCATAGCCTCCGACGTGCGCTGATTCTCAAGAAGATTTGTCTTATTCTCACGAAGAAACGTTACAATAGTGGCACTAATTCAATCGAAAGTCAATGATTCATACGCGCTGAGTGCTTCTTTCTTAGACTCTTATATAACTTAAGGTGGGGGGAATTTACACAAGCTAATACACGAATCCCTGGTATTCAACGTGGTAAACATTCAGCCTGGACGCTCAAACAGCTGACTGGATATGAAGAATATAGTCAAAGCCCAATGAAGAGGTGAAAAACTAGCAGGTGTGGTTTGAATGGAAAATAAAGACAAAATGGACTGAATGGGACTGAAGTTCTTGGATTGAAACGAACAAAAAAAGGGGTCTAGAGCGAAGCAACAGCAAAATCATAATGAAAGCAGACTTCATATCTGTCCACACTGTTAATTTGGGTTTGTTTAAGATGCCGCTTTCATCATCTGATTCTTGCAAAGCATGCTCATCAGCTGGTCGTGTACTCGTCCCACTCGGCTCCCACGGTGGGCCGCACTCGGGGGGTCTCGCATCTTATCTACGTCCATCAGGCTCCATTTCACCCAGAGCATCTGTCAAGCGTGCGTTTTCTTCAACACGACCCGAGACAGAGTGCACGCCGCCCGCACAGTCGACGAAAAGACGAGACAGATGCATGTGTACCTCAGCTCCCTTTTACAATCAGCGAACAACATGACACAGAAGTGACTCAGTGAGGTTTGCTGCAGGGGAGCTGTTGGCAGCAGGTCAGCCAGAATAGTCAGCGTGTTACTCAGACCGCAGCTGCCAAGTTTCATCTTCACTGTCCAAGTCCTTAATAAGCATGCTACAAAACAACATCATGCATTGTCAATATATTTATTAGAAATACATTTTAGAATTCTATGCTATGATATTATATCAGTATATTCATCAGCAGCATTACCCCTAATGCCATTAATTAAAGGAGCAGCTGCATGTATCAGCATAATATCTTCGTCCTGTCAGGTATTATAAAAGGGATTCCTCACTCAAAAGGTCAAATTTTATTACACCATTAAAACAAAGGTTGTTTTTTTAAATTTTACACAACCTACCAATTCAGACCCTTCAAGTTAAAAAAAAAAAAAAAAAAGCCACAGCAGACCCACACTGGTGGAGGTTGTTTGTGTTGCTGAGGTGTACAGTAGCAGCAGTCCTGTACGGCGGCTGCGGTGCTGGATGGGAAACATGAGAGCCCCTCAGGAGGAAAATGGGATTCTAATAAATCCTTCAGCCGAGGGAGAGGGAGCTCTATAAAAACTGCCCTCCTCTAAAAACACTCAGCTGTCACGGCTTGTCTTTGTACTCGGCACCGTGAGTGATTTCGCTGTCAGCCTCTTTGCCGCCGCCGCCGCTGCTGCTCTTCTAAGAGCAAAAACGAATGGGAGGAATTAAAACGTCTGTTTGTTTAGGCACTACTTATGCTGACTTCTGGCAGCGAGGGCACTTATATAATTCTATGTGATCGACTTAAGGAAATTAAGTCCACATTTTTGTTCTATAAAGTAAAATATTTACAGTATGTGTCAGGTGAATGTGGAGGTTGATGGTCGTAATACAAGGACTCCTGATGCTGAAGAATTTTCAAACATTTAAGAAGCGTCCAGTCACGTTTGAGGGCCTGCTGCTTTAAGCTTAGAGCCATAGTGGCTAGTTAGAACATGCTGTGTTTCAGTATTTAGTCACAATAGCTAACTGAGCTGCTTTTTGTTTTCTTATTTTAGGGCTTTGGTTACTTATCCTAAGTGCACAAGCTTACAAAATTACAGACTCAAAACTGTTTTGAAGCACATCTCAAGTGGCCTGTGTAAGGAGAGCAGCAGAAGTCTGTGCAGGATGCGTTTAGGCCGAGCAGCGGATTAAAAAGTGAGCCAACGTGGAAGTGCNTTTTGGGTCGTATGAAGTTCACACAGCAGATCACATACAAGTTGCATTTAATTGGAAATGTGAATGAACTCGCAAAAAAAAATCGGATTTCACAAAAACATCTGAATAGAGCATTAAGTCCTGCAGTCTGAACGTAGCCAATATGTCAGGTTGTAAAGTCAGATAATACACTGTTATGCTTATTTGTGACATAAAAGGTATCCGAGGCTGTCGGTGTGTTAAGGCCATATTTTATGTGTTCAGTTCGTTGTCCGATAACAAGGTTTTCGGATTGTTAAGGGTCAGATTATCGAGTCACGACTGTATTTACAAAAGTCTCATCTTTGTCCTCAGAAGCCACTCGTTGTATAAAACAGGACCTGAGTCTGAGTTTCTTTCTCATGTGTGAAGAAATCCCATGATGCAAAAAAGAAAGTTAAAACAATATTTAACAACTAAAAACAATGATATATTTGTCCATGTCAGTGTTTTACTTTCTAAGGAAAGTTAAATAATTTTGGGAGACACTATAGAAAGTAGTTTTTCAGGTGTGGATGATTATGCAGTTGTTGTTCTTGTGAATATTTACAACTTCAACGTATCTGGGTGTAAACTAAAATGAATGTGTTCATTGTACTGAAGGAAAATGTCACATTGTTCATATCTGATAGCTTTTTAATACTGTTGTTTTGTTGTCTGTTCATCTGATTTTTTTTTTTTTTTTTTGCCAATAAGAAAAATACCCAAACCACATACGGGCCACCTGATCCTTTAAACAAAGAATTACTCTCATGCTGAAGTTAATACCTTCTGTCCCATCTTTTCTGTCAGCACAATATCGTGTTTCCAGGACTGCTTGTAATTCATCATCCTGTGATTGCTATCCTGAGTGGCACTGAAACACGAACCGGGCCCAGCTATCATCCAAACTGGAATGTCCAGAACTCCAATAATTTCCAGTTTGGAAAATTAAAGGACTAAAGCCACATAAAAATCACATCCCTGTATTTCTGCAGTTGCATAAAAATATCACTGACTCTTGACCACAATTCCTAAAACAATATTATGATGGAAACTGAGCAATACTACTCAGTCTAAATTTGAGACTCTAACGCTATGAATTTTAGGCTGACGTTCTCCAGTCCCACTAACTCAACAGTCGTTTCTGTCGCTTATTACAACCCAGCTTAAATTCTTCGTAACGTAGCCATACATCTCAAACCGCATGCCGGTGGGTACTTTGGCAGATAGAAAGCTCGGTTTATCCGCCAAAGCACACCTCATCAAACTTATCCTCCAAATTCAAGGACATCTGTCGCATGTGTTGCTCAGTTTAAACAGAGTCCTGATCAGACAGGAGTGGACCACGTGGGGAACGTTCTTAGACTATACCACGGGCCAAAGATGGTTCAATATCCAAAAATATCAAGTTTGTTTACAACGAAATTTAATGCAAAAACGAGCAAAACATCACACACTAGGTCCCAGTGATAAAACTGATGCTAACACATGGAGGGGAGATTGTGTCAGGGCTGGGCTCACGATGCGGCAGTACCATTAACCAAAAAGGGGAAGGGGTCCTCACACCACCCATGTTGTCGATGGCACACACACACACACGGCAACGAAGGAACATCGTGAAGTAAAACCACCACCATTGATTGGCCTGTTGTCTTGGGCCCATCGCACCTGACAAGATAGGAAGTTCATCACAGCCCCAGGGCAATGCTAGTGTGGACCAAATAAACATGCAAAGTTAAATAACATGCAAAGAAAACTAAATACAAAGCCACGCAAACACCTAAACAACCAAGTAAATACAGAACACAGGAAAATAAGACTAACAGAGTCATTTAAAACAATCAGAACCCGTTAGCATTTAGTCCATGCTCTAAGCAGCCGAGCGAAGTCAGCGCCGCTCGTACAGAGCCGAGTGCAGAGCAGGAATTTATGCAGAGCCAAAACAGCAGCAGTCCTCCAAGAAATGGCGGCCAAAATCCAACGCCTTATTGGAAGAAGGCAGGAGTTATTCAACAAGAAATCAATTAAAGCTTTGAATTAGTGAGTTTCATACATACCCTTTGTTGGCATAGGCACAGCCCCGAAAAGCGTGCAGTGGAGACCCTCAGAGGCCCTGACCTAATCGTGCCGTGACCTGCAATGTGCACAAGAATGTTCAGTTGGGAGTCAAGCGACAGGCAGAGCAAAAAAAGACAACCAGCGTACCAGAGCGGACATCTAGCAGTGCGCACAGCGTCCCACAAAGCAGCCCGTGTGGGGAGATTATCCCATCGTGCCCACAGATAGGTACAAAGAAAACCTGAGGACAACCACCGTCCTGGAGTGGACGTCCAGCAGTGCGCACAGCGCCCAACAGAACCACCCGTTTCCGCGGCCCCGACAGCCAGCAGGTCTGCATGCCGAAACAAAATGAGCGTGTCACTGATGTACGCTATTACATGCCTTCCAGTCAATCCGAGACAGTAGAGCACGTTACCTGCATGGAGAGAGTGGGCAACCTCGCCAACAAAATGGCTCGGCCACGGTAAACCACAGCCACCACCGGAGATGGAAGGAAGAGAGGTCAGCTGACCAAACACATCCGCTTTTAAAAGATGCCACCCACTAATCAAGGTTGACAAGACTGACACAGTGCATCTCCGGTCACAGCAGCATTAACACAGGACAGTGGAGCAGCTATTGTCTGAGAGATCAAACTAACAGATGTGGAAGCGATCCACATGCTGATCAGGGATGTGAAGTACATTTATTTGTCCTTTGTACGTCTGCAGCTTGATGCCTTCATCAGGCCTCCATCCGTCCTGCCGGATTGCTGACATTCCTTTCTGTCCCTCAGATCTCGGATCAGTCAGACAGGATCCGCACACAGACAAAGCTGGACTCCCTTAGGAAGGACCGACAGGCTTTTTGTGTTAAGGTCCCTTTTCTTATTTTATGAAGTGCTCATGGTCATGGAACATTTCCTGCCTTCTGAGCTTCACGTTGATACAAAATCCCTTTGTGATGTCTGGAAAGCCTTCACTTATATGGAGACTGAAATCAAAGGAGCCAGAATCAGACAGCACTTGAGTAATTCTGGATTATCATTTAAACATACATGTCACTGTTTCTTCTGTTTAACTACTTACAAGCTCCGTGCTGACAAAACTCTGATATATATGTCTAAAAACTGATCTACAGTAAAGAAAAACTGCAGTGAAGATACAATGTGAGTGATGCTACAGTATTTTCAAGATGCTACCAAATCAGAGACACATGAAATGTAAGTGAGGAAGATAAGCCAGTTGTTGAACCTGAGTTCTGTCAAGTAAAGAACATCTACAGGTTCTGTATTTGAACTTGTCCATTTTTGCAGACCATACAATCTTCTATACCAGGCATCACCAAGTAGCGGACCTCGGTCTGGATCCGGACCAAGTGATGGTTCTGTCCGGATCAATCTCTAATAACTTCACGAGAATATATTTTCATGGAGCGTTTTTTCCAACGGTCGCGGCTGTAGACAGCGAGCACTGCTACTCCAGTTAATACGGCAATAGCGCCACTCTGTTGAGCCAATCAAATCATTTGGTTGCCCTGCACGGCCACAGCTCGCTGCCGCCCTGCGCTGCCTATACAGCAGAGCAGAGAGGAAGAGTGATGACAGCATGGCGTGCTCCAAAAGAAGGAAGGTTGATGAGGATTCATTGATAGAAAATACAAGAAACATATCCAGGCAGAGAGATGCTGTTCTGACATCATAGCTATTATCGTTTATTTGTGATCAAACATAAGTGCTTTTACTATGTTCTTACATCACAGTATATACGCTGTCTAATAGGGAAAAAGCCATAGACTGTATAAAAGATGGACGTAGCAACCGGCCCTGAAAAATGAAGCCAACCCGGAAGTGTCAGAAACCTGCAATATCACTACGTCCACTAGTCCTGGCTCCACAAGCCCTGGCTCCCATAGACTGGAATTGGAAAAGAAGTGATCACAGATCATGAAATACTGCATTCCTACAGCTCAGGATTTTTTTTCTTATTAGTTTTCATGGTCAAGTCCAGAGATCAGGTGGCCAATCTGAAAATAAATCAATACTGAATTTTTAAAAAATCGTCAACATTTTGCGGGGCAAGGGGCGTGGCTGGCTTGATTGACAGTCGGCAGCGACCATACAGATGAAGCGAGCAGAAGGCGGTAAATGTGGGCGGGCAGAGAGGGCCCGCCTCTCAATCCGTCTGACCAATCGCTGCTCCTATGGCTCCGCCCCCCTCCGACGATTTTTGCGTCACTGGCTCCAAAAATCCAAGATGTCAACCAGGAAGTAGCAAAACCCTGGCTTCATTTTCTCAGTGCAGAAACCAACGGGTGACGTCACGGTAGCTACGTCCATCTTTTATACAGTCTATGGAAAAAACCTGTCCCAGACACAAAAGAAAATTCCAATTGAAATGTATTGGTTTGAAATTTGTGCTCAGGAAAATTAAAAAGTTTGGCAAGTCGTGTCCCAGGACATGAAACAATAGACTAAATTTTGTGACTATTTTATGAATCGCTGTGAGACTGGGTTGTCTATTCACGTGGCTCTTCTCCAACACAAACTCAGGGTTTTCCCAAATGTAGAAAGGCTTCGGCACAATGCCTAAGTGCTTTTGCAAGGCGCCTTAAGCAGAATCAACATAAAAAGGTATTTAGTTGACATATCAGAATGAATGCAAAAGCAACAGTGAGAGTTACACAGACAGGTGGCCTGATCTCACACGGAAAGGTAAGCTGGCAGTAGGACTGACCTGCCAGTCAGCCATGAGAGTGTGGATGAAGGTTTGTGTGATCGCTGTGTGACAGACGCTCATCCAGGCCAATCAAACAGCTCACTGCATAGTTCTCCTCACTGTTAAAACTACTGGCTCTGATGAACAGCGTGCAAGCTGTCGATAAAGTAAGCCTCGGCAAAGAATGAATGAACTTTATGAACTTTTTAGTTTGGGGGTGGATGTGAAAGCAGATAGAGAGAAGATGAGAGTAAGAAGTTGCTAAAATACCTGCATAGACATATGTGAAATGAGTTTTGTTAGCCAGCGGAGCTACTTGATGTTACTTAAAGACATATTAAAGGTCAGTACAGGTGACGGTATGATTTGCTGCCGTAACTTTTACTAACCTAGATTTAGTGATAATACATGTTTTTGCATGTGTACAAGTTATGGGAATCCACATATATTTTTATTAAAATCTCAAAAATGTCATTTAGTGAAGGCCTTCGTAGTTTTGCCGGGTGTATCTTACAAATATGGTGGGGACACTGGTCCGAAACAATCCATCCATCCATCATCTATACACCGCTGAATCCTCACTAGGGTCGCGGGGGGCTGGAGTCTATCCCAGCTGACTCAGGGTGAAGGCAGGTTCACCTGGACAGGTAACCAGTCTATCACAGGGCTACACTTAGAGACAGACAACCAAGCACACTCATATTCACACCTACAGACAATTTAGAATCACCAGTTAACCTCAACATGTTTTTGGACTGTGTGGGAGGAAGCCGGAGAACCCGGAGAGAACCCACGCTGCAGAAGAATTCCACGCAGAAAGATCCCGGGTGTCCTCACCGGGACGCAAACCAGCGACCTTCTTGCAGCCCGTCCGAAAGAATGAGGAATTTTAATCTCTTCTAAAACACTTCAGCTACTATTAACCCTCAGGACTGGAGACTGTAAATCAATTTTTTTAAAAATAGACAAAGCCTCCATGTCTGCAAAAGTTAATGTCAAAGTGGCTTAAATCTACATTCTTGCTATTGGCCAGCAGGGGGCGACGAATCTGATCTCAAAGCAAAGTCTGATTTATAGAAGCCAACAAGAAAACGGCCCAACTTCTCACTCGATTTGTTACCGCAGTAAATACTTTATTAATAAGTTTATGATCTTAATTGCTAGTTTTACATCTCTCTCAATATAGCACAGTGTTCATTTTTTTTAAATTATGGTTCCATATGGAGTAAAATAGATGATAAGGCATAGTCTAGCATAGAGGTGGCTGGTCACGACTGCACTGACATGCAAAGTGTCTCTTGGTTTTCAGACAGATCCACTTTCAAAAGACCATCATGATGATGTCCAAATTCCAAACTCAAGGCCTCAGAACATATTGTTCAGCAAACCAGTGGGTGACGTCACGGTGGCTACATCCATCTTTTATACACGGCATTAGCCAGGAACCCAGACAGCACCTTAAGCCCTTCAAAAAAAAACCAAAAAAAAAATCCCTACAAGCCAGGTCTAGATACCAGAACAGCCTGTAATGTTTCATGTCAGGCATGCATAGCCTCCGACGTGCGCTGATTCTCCAGAAGATTTGTCTTATTCTCACGAAGAAACGTTACAATAGTGGCACTAATTCAATCGAAAGTCAATGATTCATACGCGCTGAGTGCTTCTTTCTTAGACTCTTATATAACTTAAGGTGGGGGGAATTTACACAAGCTAATACACGAATCCCTGGTATTCAACGTGGTAAACATTCAGCCTGGACGCTCAAACAGCTGACTGGATATGAAGAATATAGTCAAAGCCCAATGAAGAGGTGAAAAACTAGCAGGTGTGGTTTGAATGGAAAATAAAGACAAAATGGACTGAATGGGACTGAAGTTCTTGGATTGAAACGAACAAAAAAAGGGGTCTAGAGCGAAGCAACAGCAAAATCATAATGAAAGCAGACTTCATATCTGTCCACACTGTTAATTTGGGTTTGTTTAAGATGCCGCTTTCATCATCTGATTCTTGCAAAGCATGCTCATCAGCTGGTCGTGTACTCGTCCCACTCGGCTCCCACGGTGGGCCGCACTCGGGGGGTCTCGCATCTTATCTACGTCCATCAGGCTCCATTTCACCCAGAGCATCTGTCAAGCGTGCGTTTTCTTCAACACGACCCGAGACAGAGTGCACGCCGCCCGCACAGTCGACGAAAAGACGAGACAGATGCATGTGTACCTCAGCTCCCTTTTACAATCAGCGAACAACATGACACAGAAGTGACTCAGTGAGGTTTGCTGCAGGGGAGCTGTTGGCAGCAGGTCAGCCAGAATGCTCAGCGTGTTACTCAGACCGCAGCTGCCAAGTTTCATCTTCACTGTCCAAGTCCTTAATAAGCA
>NW_007578365.1:26700-33440 GCF_000690725.1 Stegastes partitus
AGCAGCGGATTAAAAAGTGAGCCAACGTGGAAGTGCCAAAAACTACAGTTCCTCAGATGGCCACTTGAGGCGGGCCCCATGTGGGAGTCAATCCCCATAGACCTCTATGTGAAAATGCCCAACTTTACAACTGAAATAAACACATTTATGGCCCAGTAGGAAACAAGGTTTTGGTCTCTATAGTTAATTTCCCGATTGGTGAGAACCGCACAGTAAGTGAATATTTGCATCAATTACCTGTTTAGATTGAATTAAGACTTAAAGTTATGCATAATTAGTGGCTGTTAGTTTCTATCCAGCTCCACTCTTTTGCTCAGTTGTGGATCAGCAGGGAGTTAAGCCTTGATTGTACTCCCTAGCGCAAGGGGGGCCCAATCCTGATCCTCAAGAGCCCCTATCCAGCATGTTTTAGATGTGTCCCTCTTCCAGCACGCCTGATTCAAATGATCAGCTCATCATCAAGCTCTGCAGCAGCCTGATAACGATCCTGATCATGTGAATCAGGTGTGTTGGAAGAGGGAAACATCTAAAACATGCTGGATAGGGGCTCTCGAGGACCAGGATTGCGCTCATAGACAGCAGACCCACGCTGTCCTCTTGTATTTTTATACCCTATGACACCACACATGCACAGTGGGTCACATCTGCTGCCCGAGCAGGAGCACTGTTGCCCCTTTTAGCAAAGTCGCTGCATGAACACAGCTTCGAGCTGCGTGTGGACATGTGCAGAGGGGTCTGTGTAGATTCCCACAGAGACGGGGAAATTTTCATCATGCGGACCATAGCGGACCCTCACGTGCTCGTAAAGTACAGCGCTGGCCTCAGGAGGAGTCAGACCCGACCGGCTAGAGCCACCACAGTTGAGCTTCAAAACCGCCGTTCAGGAAACCTCGGGGTGACTTCATCGAGAGTTTGTCCATATTTATAAACAGCCAGCGGTTCATTGTAGAGAGTAGGTCACCCCCTGTTTGAGCCGCACACAGAGCCCAACGCAGCAGGAAATAGACCCAAAGTATAATAATATGAGCGGCTACGTAATTAATTATATATTACAATCACGAGACCGGACGTGTAGCTGGACCGCTTAGAACAGAAGGGCGTCTGGTCCAAAGGTTTCCAGTGTAGAAACGCTGAAAAATGAAACTTTCTACACTAAAATATTTGATTTCACCACAAATCTGTCCAAAGAAATACACCTGTGAGAGATCGGATGCTGGTTTGTGTAAACACACCTTTAAGCGATTACATTCCAGTTGTTTCGAGACATGACAGAGACAACAATACAGAGGCTGCTGACTTCCGTGGGATCCGTCTGATGTTTGAAACCTGAGTTTTGTTTTGGACACGTCAGCCAGAACAGGCGTTTAGAGCTGTTTGGGGTTTTCCACCACATCAGCTGAAGTGCTGAGATCAAATGACAACATCACAACCCTTAATCCACAAAAGGAAGATGCACTCTTCCTCTTTTCTTTTTGGAGCTGTTTCCAGAGAATTTACAAACCCACTCTTTGCCTCAGTTGTCATCCTTTTTGCATCCTGTTGTCAGTTTTCCAAATTGCTTTGTCAGTAATTTGTCACAATCATCCGGTAAAGCCTCCACATAATGAGCTTTAGTAGCTGGAAAGAGAGCCTTGTCTAAAGTCTGGGCTTAAGTTGATGGACATTTTTAAGTTCACGTTTATTTCAGGACACAGTTTACTAATGTGTCGTCGCCATAGTAACCCATTATTCAGCTTCACATTCCTCAATGGCACTGAAATGGTCCGTTTTAATCACAGGCCTTCTGGGATACGTCAGCCAGGAGAGCAACATGTACTAAAGTGTTTTGAAACACTGTGATGAGATTACGGTGATTTATGGAAACTAATTGGGTTCTGTTGCTATTATTACAAACTGATACGTTGGCTTCTTGACGTCTGCATAACTTGGTCAGTGGGCCTGTGTGTCGAGGCCTTACGGGTGAAGGAATCATTAATAAACTACATGATTATTCCTGTTGTTAATTTCAGCATTTAAATTGCTCCTTCTCGTCAGTTTCCAGTCGATACGCTTACATCATTTCCATCAGGGTTCAGTATTGTGTCAGCTATACGTGTTTATGACTTTATTATTCATTCAGGAAATACTCTATTAAACTTAATTACAATCTTTAAAAAAAAACAAAACCAGTTGTTCTATTCTTAGCTCTGCACCAATACTGTAGAGCTGGAAAAAAAAGTCACGAAAAGAAAATAATATGGGACCTTTGTTTTTTTCTACCGAGCATCTCAGCCCTCCCAGCAGCTTTTCTTGGCTCCGTTTCTGCCTCCTGATGGAGTCTGGAAAACATATATCCCTGCAAGAGGCTCCACTAGATGCTGCTGCTCATTGCTGTGGCCCAGCAGGCAGCGCACCCCTGTATTATGCCTCCCAATGGGAGCACCACCGGAAAGTGTCAGTCACAAGACTTTGGCATCTGCAACCTGAGGGAAGCAAAACACTTAGCTTCTGTTTCTCCACTTTTCCTGACACAGCACATTGGCCAGAGGCATGTGCCCGACTGTGCGGGACCTCCAATGGCGTGTCACACGCAACGCTCGGCGTAGCTCAGCGCTGGCGGGAGCTGGATGTGTATAAGTTGGTAAGCTGGAGACTGGCTTCTTTGGAGAAACTGCTCTGTGTCATGTCAGATTTAAAGTCTCATCTATCAGCAGCCGGAGTTGGCTTGTGCCACGTCTCCTTTCAGCAGATGACAAAATACCCTCAGAGGGCCAATACTCACAGGCCCTGCTGTCTGTGAACACAACACTGGAACCGCTGCATAATAGGAGTGTCAGCTTCACCGTGTCTTCGAGCCACACGGAGCTCGTATCTCTGACTTGTCCTGGAGCTGCGGTGTTGGTTCTGGTGCGCAGTGTGGAAAGCCTCCCTGCCTTTTGATGTGAATATCAAAATCAAACTGACATTTCAGAGGAAATATCCTGAATAAACGACAGGAGACGGGGGTGAGATATTTCCTGGCGCACTTGTTGTCCAATCAGTGCTGCTGAGCAAAGTCGTCGGGAAAACAAAAGGTCTTCAGTGCAGGAGTGCAGCTCGGTGCAATCTCTGATTGATTCGGCAGTTCGTCTTCATCAGCATTTAGAGGAGTTCGATGAAAGGTGCTCTGACCTTTCTTTCTTCCTCTGATTTGGAACATTACTCATCCCTCGCCGTTTCTTAAAGCTTTAGATGGAGGCTTCTCCTCTCGTCTGTCTGGAATCATCTGCTAAAGAAATATCTTTGTAGACTTTTGGAAGTGGATTTGGTCCGTGAAGTTGGACCAAGGACGTGTGCCACAGGACCTCTACTGAGACAGGAAACAGAGATGCACTTTCTCCTACTGTACAAAGTAAAACATTCAGAGGAATAAGGAACATTTGTTGTAACAAGTTTGACTCTGTAGTTTTGAAGAGCAACAGGAACACACTGCATACTGTGTAACGTTGATCTCAGCATTGTATTAATGTTCAGATTACTACCATTGTGCATGGTCCAAATATTTTGACAAATTACATCTTGATGCTTTGGAAACATGGTTTCCTGAAGCCTTCATGCCAGTAAAGCCTTTCGAATTAAACTGAACATGCTTGACAAACTACTGGTTCACTGTGCAGTAGCTGCTGCATACTATAGCCTAATAAGCCCAAATAAACCTAAGGATTCAGCTTTTACGAGCAGCAGGAAGCAATGGGGCAAATGCAGGAATGTGTCTGAGCATGTGTTTTTGTTCAGTCATTCTATCAGCTACAAAAAAAGAGAGAGAGGGACAAGGATTACAGTGATTCCTGTCCTGCTCCTCATCTACGTCCAGCGTCAACCTGCATCAAAATCTAACAGAACAAATGCACATGCAGCTCTCAGATCTGTCCACTGCCTTTTTAAGTGGGTTCGTGTTTATATTGTACAGCCAAAGCTCCCGAGTGGAAAATGTTGCATGCAGCTGTGTGGTGACTGGTCGCAGCGTTCCCCACATGCAGAACGAATCACACAGCAAAAATAAGGTTCCTAACATTTGTTTTTGGCAGGTCATCAGACATTATCTGATTGCCCATAGGAACTGCTGCGCTGCAAGCTGAGATCTGTGCAGATAAGGTGTCATAAGGAACATGTGCATATTTCCACTTCACACTTTGAAAAAAAGAGGATGTTACACACTGTACAGGAGCTGTAACATTCTATAAGCTGAGCTTTATTTATGGTGTCGTATGCAGCGTAATCGTATGCAGCTGCAGCAGCACTGCAGAGGCATCAGTGTTCCTAACGCCATCTTTCTTTCTTGTTTTATCAGGGGAAGCCTTTTCTGTCCAGACTGACATCCACCTCACTTCACAACAGACAGGCATAAAAAAATAAAAAAAACTGAGGAGTCTCCATTTGGTCCCCAGAGACCTCGCCTGAGCATGCTTCAGCTTTACCGTAAATACTGAGACATGACAGGAAGAGTTACAACTCCACCAGCGGAGGGAACCTCCGATTTGTTGGGGCACGGAAATAACGCGTGAGACAGGGGTTCCCGTCACTCTGGAGGGGTGATGACCTGACATTTTATCCCCTTTTCTGAGAAATTACCATTTTTTTTTGTCCGTCAGTGGGAGGAAAAGCCCTGAAAATGTGTGGGAAATTCCTCAGATTCTTGGTTGTTCTAGGAACTCCGGCTGAGCGTGCAGCATGTTCCTCTATTCTCGTCTCTTTTTATAGCACACGTGGTGTTTTCCTGCCGCGCACAATTATGATATAAAAGCTTGATAAATCTCTTGAAGGTATTTATTGACCGATCGTGGAGGAAATTCACCGTGCATGTGGCGAACACATGGCGCGAGAGTTAATCACCTCGAAACCTGCACAGAAATGACATGACTGCTGATGCAAATATTTACGACTGATCCCATTAAAAAAATTAATGGATTATAGTTATGATTAAAAGGAACTTGTGTAAATATTTAACAAAACTGCCCTGAAATTACCCCCATTCAGCCTGCTTGCGATGTACACGGCGTACGTAAATTACAGCTTCGACTCTTCCAGCGAACATCTGCGTGTTCTGGCGTGTCCAACATTACAAGTGACTGGAAGTGATGCACACTCCCTCCGAGACCTGCAAAAACTTTGTTGGACCATAGAATTAATTTGTTTTCACAATATGCCCAGATCGCAGCCGGTAACCAAGTCATCCCTTTGGCTCGAAGCATGACCTACAATTCCCACTAAAACAGAAAAAAAAGTGCTTTTATGGATGTGGGGTTAAGATTAGTCAGAAGAACGGCAGCTCGACGGGATGCTTCACTGAGCAAAGTAACGCAATGTCCTGGTTGCAGGTAGCACCTGTTCCCGCTGTGTGGAATTCCCGAAAATATTTACCCTGCTAAATGGATTTATTCTATCCCAGGATTTCAAACAGAAGCCATTATAAATATTTTGGCAGTGCAAGAAATGACTATATATTTGGCATTCTCCACACATGTCTGAAAACTTTGTATTAAATGACCGTTGGCAGAGAACATGAGAGGAAACATGCTACACCTTATTTTTCACCTTAACGTTGACTGATGACCCAACAGTCGTGCCCGGCTCTGTTTCTTATTTTAAACACTGTGTGGCGGTTCACTGATGTTGAACCGCAAGAAAAATAATCTGTCGTGCTCTGTTTTAGTGCCCTCCTGAGCAACCGGGACAACACGAGGCTCAGCTCGGACCCTGGGCCGAACAGAACTCGTGTTTAGGTGAGTTATTGTATGGGAGCTGAACCTGGCATTACCGTAAATCACCCACATATTGACTTTATAACAACGCTGGGATGTCAATCATAACAACGAGAGGGGTCGTCTTTTATATATTTAACCCATTTGGCTCAGCGGTCAGTGTTTGAGTTAAACTGCCTGCAAAGCGTTTCTTTTCCGTCCTTGCTGTTCAGTAAAACAAGTTAAATCACTGTGTTTACAGTAAAATGATGAAAATGGTGCCCTAAAAACCGCCGTAATAACTCATCTTTATGTGTTCTTGATGCCTATAGATGGGAACCTTCAGCTCTCGGCGACCCCCTGCAGCTGCGGCTTGAAGGAACACGTGAGGGAAACGCAGTGATTGATTTTCAAGATGTCGGGGCTGCAAACAGTAGTCAGCATTTCCTCTAAGCGCTCTCCAAGCTGTCAGAGGCCCTCGCAAGCCCAGTTAAAAACGGCGCACAATTTTATACAAGTTGAGATTAAATATTTCTGTTTCATTTTTCTGAACCGTTCCCAGACACCAGAGAGCAGAGAGCCGGAGGCAGCGCTGACAAATGAAAGATTGTCCAAGTGGCTGATTGATGGAAAGAACAAAAGGTAAATGGAATGGATGGGAGCTCGTAAGAATCTTGTTTGAATCAAAAGCTGCAGCCACGCCACATGGCAGATAAACCGTGTGGAGTTGAACGTCCCATATGGTGAGGATCCATTTTTCTTTTGTTTTATAAGCTTTATAAACTTGAAGGTGTAAAATAAAAGCTGGGAAATATGGAAACACATATTACTGCCGTTCGTCTGGCAGCTCCCCCACACATGGACACACAACTAGGTGGCATTCCAGTTTTAGTAGTTAGTAAGAATCTATATCATGTTTCTACACAATAAGTACAAAAACAATCGTTATCCGGCTAAGAATTTGCATAATCCTGCCTCCTTACTGCTGCTCGGTGAGGTATTCAGGGTTTGTTAGCTGCTTCTGCTAACTCCTAAATGTCT
>NW_007578365.1:34271-36777 GCF_000690725.1 Stegastes partitus
AGGATGATTTTAAACCAAGGACTGGATGGTGTTTCTGTGTTTTCACGCTGCCTGTTCAGTTTGCTTCCCTCCTGCTCTCTGTGCCCACATATACCGGAGTTTGAAAACAGCCAAATTCCCCTCAAAGTTGTTCTCATGCATTTTTCTGTATCTGTTTTTTGTTTTCAGACAATCAGCTTAGCTGAAATAGAAACTAAATGGAGCCCATTGAGACTATATTAGTCACTAAATACAGATTTTCTAACGGCAGTGTTGTCCGACAATCTCATGAGTCAAAAACAATAGCTGCTGTGTGTTTAGCAATATTTCCTTGTTCCATCTTCACTCATGGAGACAGGTAGGGGCGGCAGAACGTCCTAAACACTCGTTCACGTCTGTGTTGGAAGCCGTGGTCAACTGCAGGGAGAGTTATCTCCAGCAGCTCAGTCAGTTTAGTACAGGGTTGTGCAGTCATGGTGACATTAACCATATTTCCAGTGCTTTGAGCTACAAACTAAACGACATTCTGAGGACAAGAAGGTTTCATACATTTCATAAAGAAGGGGGCACAACATGCGACCTTTAAAGCTGGCGTCTGACACTTGGCCTGTTGGACTTGGCGGACACGTCGCCACTGACTGGAAGGAGAAGCACAAGCGGCAATAAATCCTTTATCGAGCACAAAGATGATAATAAAAAGAACTACTGTCATTAATTAGCTGCTCCACTGTGACCCCGACAGACTCTGTTGATTGGTTTCCAGGAGAGGAGCGGTGGAATGACTCTACATGGCACACTCCCCAGAACACAGTGGACACTCACTTTACACAACCAACTGTTTTGAATCAGCAGTAAATACTCCATGGTACATTTACAGACCTTAAAAGTGATGCCAAATGGTGGTGGTGGTGGTGGGGAGGGGGGGGATTAAGTAAATGCAGCGAGACTGAATGCAATCAAATGTTGAGACAAGGACAACAAAACAATAAAAGTCAGATTTTTTGCAGCATATTAAAAACATGCATTCAAATCTACACGCTTTTATGAGATGTTTGACACCAAAGCCGTGCAGCGAGAGGTTAACTGATCGTGTGGGAATTCCAGGACAACAACTCAAGCTGAAATGTATAACCTACAGCTTAAGGCAAATCTGTGCAATAAGGCTACTGGAAAATATTAAAATCCCACCTGGTTCTGCTCAGCGAAAACATCTGTAAGAATGTAAAGAATTCCAGAGATAGGGCAGCTTTTGCCTGAAAACCCAGTGTTTTACATCACTAAAAAAAAAAAAAAAAGATTTTAATCTGGTGCACACAAACAACGCAGAGCACCCCCCAGTAACTGTACATGATGACAGCGCCGTGCTTTTAGGGTTTCATGTATTTAGGTCAAAACATAAGCTTTCTGTGCGTGTGCATTCAAAGTAGGTCAGTCATGTGCCACGGTTCGTAAAGCGAACGTGAGTGACACATTTACCTTCCAATGTTCCCGAGTGCACCGAGGGGTGAAGCGAAGGAGATTCATGTCTGGAACTTGGCTCGGTGGGGGATTCTCTCTGATCATGTTCTCAACTTGATTTTCACGCTGTGTTCTCTGAAAGCCCACGTGAGTAAGTCTTAGCACCTGGGATGAAAAGTGAGTCTCCGGTGCCCAGGATTGGAATATGTATGAAGAGCTACTCCGCAAACTTGCATGTGATCTATGAAGGCATGCGTCGATGTGCATCTATCTCGTCTCAGTCTTTTTAAATGTGTTGCTATGAAGTCTTTCTTTACTACGGATGAAGACTGAAATGTGCAGTAGCTTCGAAGAGATGCATTAAGTCCACTTTGCCCTTTGTGATTTCCCCCGAGGCCGCGTTAGGCTTCACGAATCGATTAATTTTATGAGCGGGGATGAATGTGCAGCGTCCTAGCGTGTTTCAACTCATTGTTTTGGTTTTATTGCACAATTTTACTGTTGTGCCAGCGGCGGTTTTCAGTGAGACAGTTGTATAAGCATTTCAAGCAGCACTAAATGACAGGGGCAACACGATCAACCCTCTAATGAACACAAAGCAACACGGAGCACTCAGCAGCTAAAGAGAAAGTGTGCAGTCACGTTGTAGGGAGATGAATGCATTAACGTCATGTTTACAGCCTCTTGACCCTGAATGACCACAAGAAAATGCAAATGGTCTTTTTGGGGGGTTTTTGTGATTGGAAAAAGATGCAAGTCAGCCATTTGTGCACAAAATGTTTTGGAGTTATTCAGCTGGTGGCAAATTCTCAACCACTGAGTTCATCCAAACACTGGTCAACGATGAGGTAGCAGCACACAGACATTTGTTTGAACAGTGACTACAAACGGCCACCGTAAGATGCAGCTTTATGTAAGTAACACGATGCCGCAGATGAAAAAAGCATGTTGGCACGCTGGATGCCGGCCTGCCAGTCGGGGCTGCAGTCCGACGCTGCAAGTCCACGACTCCACCATTTGTTGTCTAAGAAATCATTCCAGACAGCTCTGGGCTCACGAGTTCCCAGAA